>NC_061064.1:6910815-7098603 GCF_021917145.1 Hypomesus transpacificus | reverse complement strand
AGTTTAGTCGCCCGGTAGATCCGTACGTCCCCCCCCCCCCGGGGGCCAGAGGCTTGTGGCTGCGTCTCAGGGAGGATGACCGAGATCCTGGTGCCCGACGTGAACCTGAACTCGGTGTGCGAGCGCCTGGAGCACTGCTGCATGGGCCAGCAGCAGACCCCTGCCATCAAGAGACACACCAACACGGGGGCCAAGCTATGGGGCCGCGTACGCAGCAAGCTCCTCAGACAAAAGGTGTAGACCCCCCCCCCCCCTCTCTCTCTCTCCCTCTCTCTCTCTCTTGTGCTTGTTTTCCTCCTGCTCTCTGGTCCTCCGCTCTCTCTCTCTCTCTGTGTCAGTGTTGCATGTCATGTTTTGATTGTTTCCCTCTTTGACATGTCACTGCCATCTGTTTTTTTTGGCGCGTTCTCTCTCTTATCTCTCCTTCTTTGGTGTCTCTTGGTGCATGTCTGTCATTTCCACTCCTTTTCTGTCACTCTCTTCTGTATTTTTTTTCCCCTCTCTCTCTCTCTCTCTCTCTCTCTCTCTCTCTCTCTCTCTCTCTCTCTCCTCTCTCTCTCTCTCTCTCTCTCTCTCTCTCTCTCTCTCTCTCTCTGTACTGCCTGGTTTTCCCTGCTCTGTGGTCTTTAGAAACCACAAACATCTTTCAGTGATTCCATCAGCTTTGTCCGACATGGGTTGAATGACTGTTGTTTCCTGTGTGCTAGTACATGCTGACGGAATGCTGGTGACAGACCCCATTCATTCTCGAGGGGAAATGTTCAGTTGCCAACAATAATGAAAAGACAAGATGCTCGCTCACAGTGGCCTTTGGAGGAAAACCTGATCCCAGCGGTCAGAATGCGTTTCTGTCTCTGGCTTGCATGATGTCTCACTGAGTCATTTTACAGCTGTGGCAGAAATGGTTTTAATCTCCTGCGGTTCGGATGGCTGCGGGATAAAAATGCCTCCCCTCTGCCTGCCCCCCCCCCCCCCACCCTTCATCCCCCCCGCCCCCCGCCCCCCTTTACCCTCCACCACTCTCCTACCCCCCTGTTCCGCTGGTGCACTGTCAGTACCGATGGTGTATCTTCTCCATAATAGCAAAGCTGCTAACCGGAGGTGATGTGATCATGCTGCCAGGAGTGCTCCCTCTGCTGGTCTGTTTGGAGACAGCAGCGAGTCAGGTTGCGTCCGCTCTGATCTCAGGTCTGTTTTGCAAGCACTGCCTCTCCCAGGTATGGTGTGGATGTTATGGTGACGGGGGGCCCGGTCTCAGGTCTGTGCCCATAGGGGGGTGCTGTCGACAGGGGTGGATGGTCACGATGGCGGCCCCGAATGCTGGGGATCTGGGTACCCAGGGGGAGACAAATTCACCGACACATTCCATAAGAATGACATGGCGGCTATGAGTGTGTGTGTCCCCCCCCCCCATGACACACTGGAGTGGAACTGTGATATGCTTTCTGCCCTACGAGTTGGACTGACTTCTGTTTTGGGAACACACACATTCAGATACACAGACACACACACACAGCAACACACATGCATAAATATAGCAACACACAGGCGATACTTACTCCCTCTCAAACACACAGGTTGACAGAGGACTGCTGTTTGAGGTCTACCCTAGATTGTGTGCAGGTTTCGGGGAGCGACTCGTGTGTGAGAGGAGGGGAGGGGGAGTTTGGCTTTGGGAGATTCTATTTCGGTGCTGCTCCTTTCAAAGAGACAGGGGATTCTGGGATTGTTTGGAGTCTCTGCATATTCTCTCCCATAAAGGTGTGACTGATGCGTCGGCGTGAGGATTATAGATTAGTGTTTGTGTGTGCACGCGTCAGTGAGCGACATGTCATTACACACAGTCCCCCCCCCCACTGCATGGCCAGCAGTAACGGCGATCCACATCAATAATCTTCCATGTGTGTGCTGGAACAAAGGGTGTGTGTGCGCAGGGCTGGGCCGGCGGAGGGCTGCTTCAGCACTTTAGACAGACAGGGTCAATACAGGCCGCGGCCTGGCCTCACACAGCCACTCTCATAAGACAGAGATTACACACAGCCAGACCCCCCCCCCCCCCCCCCACCCCCCCCCAGCTCCACTGCATCGATCTGCGCTCGTCCCAGGCCTGTCCTCACCCCCCTCCGTCTCTGCAGAAAAAAGGATATTCGACTTAGTTCTCAACCTGTTTTTCTTTTCACTTTTAGTGCCCTGTCTTCCACTGGGTCACATGTTATGTTACATGCTCACAATCTGCGGTGCATGTGCTATATAAGGGGGTTTCTCTCCGGCTCTCTGGCCACTTAAATCACAGTAATCAGATTCACATGAGTGTCCGATTTGGACTGTGCTTGCCTTAGAATGTGTTGCTGCCATTGTCTTCTCTCACACACATGCCTGCAAACGTCCTCGCCCCCTCACTGACGGCCAGCTTCTCATCTCTTTCTCTCCCTCTTTCTTGTTTTCTCTCTCTCTCTCTCTCTCTCTCTCTCTCTCTCTCTCTCTCTCTCTCTCTCTCTCACTCCCTCTTTCTTGTTTCTCTCTCTCTCTCTCTCTCTCTCTCTCTCTCTCTCTCTCTCTCTCTCTCTCTCTCTCTCTCTCTCTCTCTCTCTCACTCCCTCTTCTTGTTTCTCTCTCTCACTCCCTCTTTCTTGTTTCTCTCTCTCCCTCTTGTTTTTCTCTCTCGTTTTTCTCTCTCTTGCTCTATCTCTCTTTCTCTCTCGCCTGCTTTCTCTCTCTCTTCGCCTTTCTCTCTCTCTCTCACCCCAGTTCTACCCAGCATGGTTCGCTCCCACCCGCGTGCTGCATTTACGTAGGATGAAGTCCCATTCTTCCATCTTGAATGCAGCTTTGACGGCATCATGCCCAACCCGGCCCGGTCCATGAATGAGAGCTCAGTTCCTGCTGGCTTCTAACCCCGGGTCATAAAGTCTTGAGTTCGAGCCTGCTGTATTTATCCTGCTGCACAGGGGGGGAGCAGGCTTTGAAATGGACTGGGGAGGTGGGGTGGGGTGAGGGGGGCACATATAGTAGGTATGGCCATTTTAAACCGTGTCAGACCGGCCAACGGGGTGAAGGGGTAGAGGAAGGATTGAGGGAGAAGCTAAGGTGTTAGGGGAAGGAGGGAGGGAGGGAGGGAAGGAGGGAGAGGGTGTGAGTCAGACTGCATAATGTGTGTTTTTGTTCCGTTCGAGGAGTAGAAAAGTTCAAGAGAAAGGAGAGTGAGCGTTTGTGGTCGTGAAGGAGTGTGTGTGTGTGTGTGTGTGTGTGGAGACGGCAGGGAGAGAAGGAGGAGGAGGAAGGTAAAGGAGGAGAGAGGTGGAAGACGGGCTGGAGCACACCCCGGTACGTTCTGACCTCCTTGGCCTCCGTGACGACACCGGGTCGTCAGCCGCTCTGCGTGTGGCGTTCATTGTGGGCAGATGTGGCGCTCCTCTCCTCAGCATCCTCCGTCGGCGTTGCTGCGGCGCTCCCGTCGTTCTCTCATTAGGAGAACGGAAGGGAGAGCGGGAACAAAGGATTACTGCCTGCTGGCTAGGACATGCGAGAGAATCCAATCTACCAATTCCCTTCCTTCCTTCCCATAATCATATTTCAGCCCACATAGACGGATGGTGTTCCATTTGAGTATGCTTATTAGTGTAGATGACATATTACAGTTTCATCCTCATGTGTCTCTTTAAAAGGCCCCTAAAATGCCAGCCACCCCCTAATGGCCTTATTTATAGGGCATATAAATCCCTGCCCGTCACTGTAGGTGGTGGGGGTTAGGGTCCTTACTGCCCACCATCCATCCCTTCAGACAGCCTCTGTGATTGGCTAATGAGCTCTGGCGGGAAGGAGAAGTGGGACCAAGGGGTAGAATCCCCCAGCTGGTACCCAGGATGACCCTCTCCCCGCCCGGGCCCCGGTTCAAAGCCGCCGCCCCTGGCTTAAAAGCGGGCCCTGGAGAGACGAGCAGGATCGTCTTCATTAGCGGCTGGTGTGTCGAAGCTCGTTGCTAGCCCGCGGCTGTGGGTTCATTAGCATCCCCTTGCTGGTCAGGATCAGTGCTGGCGACCCGCGCTTATCTCGTTAGCATCCGCCTGCTGGACTGGTACAGTCCACCCTGGACTCACTCTGTCATCTACAGGCCTGGTTCAGATGTATACGAACGGGGCGCTGCGGTGCAGATTGCATCTGTAGCTGTGCAGTGTGCTGTTTGCGTTAGATAAGCAGTGACCCTGGCTGGAGAATGGAATACTTGGATAATTACTGCTGGCTGAACGACTTTCCCACAAGGCCGACCAATGAAAACCCCTCTCCTTCCAAGAGCAACAGGAACGTTGTGGAAAGCCGAAACGCTGGCAGCTAGGGTTTGGTGCCACCTGTGCTCTTGGTGTGGCGAGGGCAGTGGGAGGCCGCTGGGTATGGGAACAGTCTCTATACAGTAGTGCAAGGCCATGCAGTATGGGAACAGTCTCTATACAGTAGTGCAGGGCCATGCAGTATGGGAACAGTCTCTATACAGTAGTGCAGGGCCGTGCAGTATGGGAACAGTCTCTATACAGTAGTGCAGGGCCGTGCAGTATGGGAACAGTCTCTATACAGTAGTGCAGGGCCGTGCAGTATGGGAACAGTCTCTATACAGTAGTGCAGGGCCGTGCAGTATGGGAACAGTCTCTATACAGTAGTGCAGGGCCGTGCAGTATGGGAACAGTCTCTATACAGTAGTGCAGGGCCGTGCAGTATGGGAACAGTCTCTATACAGTAGTGCAGGGCCGTGCAGTACGGGAACAGTCTCTATACAGTAGTGCAGGGCCGTGCAGTACGGGAACAGCTCTATACAGTAGTGCAGGGCCGTGCAGTATGGGAACAGTCTCTATACAGTAGTGCAGGACCGTGCAGTATGGGAACAGTCTCTATACAGTAGTGCAGGGCCGTGCAGTATGGGAACGGTCTCTATACAGTAGTGCAGGGCCATGCAGTACAGCTGGGATAGAAGAGTGTATTCCTCCTCAAGGAGGTGACTGTGGAAGGAGTCACGCTGCTCACACACACACACAAACACACACACACACACACACACACGAGTACATGGTCTCTCTTACTCACGCAGGCTGCAGGCCAGGGTTGGGTAAGAAGCCTGTCTTGACGTTAACATGGAGACGGATGGTAGATCTGCTGCTCGGCTCAGCCAATCAGGACCTTCCTCCAGCTGGGAAAGCCATGCCGATTGGCCGAGAGCGCGAACGGTCGCGAGGAAGATCGCGGCAACCGCAGTCGAGAGGCCTTGCGGGGGCCCATCGTGACATCACCAGCACCCGTTCACCGGTGCATCACGCCACGCCGGAGGAACATGTGGACATGCCTGCATGCGTGGCTGCCATATTTAACCAGGGCTATATTTAGTGGAAGCTCGTTGATGAAGACGAGTCACAGCTGCTTGGTTTTGTTGACATCACACCGCTAACATCGTTGAGTCAGCTGACAGCATCGTTATCGCCGCGGCGATACAGGACAACAGCAGTAGCAGTATGTTGGTGGTTTAATCGCATGTAAATCACAGAACAATTCACTGGAGCTAGTTTCTAATTAAAAAGGATTGGAACAGGCTAATTAAAAATAGTCACTCACGGAATGAATATTTATTCAAGCAGAGAGCAGTCATGGGAAGGTACATGGGAACACAATACTTGCAGGAATTAATTTATTCCAAACATCAAAAGTTCAAACTTTTCAATAATTAGTTCTGTTTCAAATATCGGTGCCAGACCGCATTACGTTTCCCATAATGCAACTACAGATTAATTAAGATGAACTGTTTAATCAAAACGCATACATTTACACCGTGATTTATTCCCCTTGCGTGTCGTCGTGTTCAGACACTGTATTAAACATTTTGAACACGCATACGTATTTATGTACGGCACATAATGTGCGATTCACATTTGTTATACAGTACATGTTTTGTTTTTTTCTGGTCTGAGGCGAAGCAATTATGTGCTTCAGCGCTTCACATGCATCATTCATAATCCTTCTCCTTTCACTCAGCGTCCGTCCATCCATCCATCCATCCTTGCAGTAGTAGATGTGAAAAGCAGGTTTCTGGGTGAAGGGGGAAGCAGACAGTGAGTTGAGATTCGAGCTGCGTGTAGTACAGAACCCGGTTAAGGGGGCTGAGGGGGGGAGTTGGCATCTGTTAGTCTAACTACTCCTGTCCTGTGTGTGTGTGTGTGTTTGGAATGGCTAGTTCCTGTGAACATGTGGCCGACACGCAGTCGCTGGACTCCAGCGTACTGTTGTACCATGTGATGCTCGCAAGCATAGCTGAGCAATGACTTCAGATAGACCTGATTAGTCTTCCTGTGTTTGTGTGCGTGTACGTGCATGTGTGCCTAGTCATCCAGGTGATATAGACAGGGACTATTTATATATATATATATAGAGTAAAGGACTATTGGCTTCCACAGCTGAGCTCTGGAATCAGACACACACACCCATTGGATTTGAGCAAAAGAACAATGTGTTCTTATTTAATGGAGCGTTACGCTGGTTGAATGAAACTCATTAGATCACACTCAAACATGCACAAAAAACATGAACTCTCTCTCCCTCTCTTGGTCCCTCTCTAACCCTCCTTCCCACCTCTTTGTCCCTGTCTGGCTCTCAGTTTGATTCCAAGGCTCATTACCCTCATTTTTTCACAGAGCACGCAGAGGCTTTGAGATGGGATGAGCTCCTTATTGGAACCATCTCAGTTTAGGATCTTCTTATATCCTGCAGGCCACTTTCTTTCTTTCTATCTTTCTTTCTTTCAACACACATGTACACACACACACAGACAATCTCTCTCTCTCTCTCTCTCTCTCTCTCTCTCTCTCTCTCTCTCTCTCTCTCTCTCTCTCTCTCTCTCTCTCTCTCTCTCTCTCTCTCTCCCTCACACGTGCGCAAGTATTCTCTGAAGTGAGTAAAATGAGCTCCATGATTCATCCACTTGGACAGACACTCAAAAAGGCTTCAACCATAACTCCTCAAGTCCTCCAATCCCTGTTCTGTTTACCTGCCTTTCTCTTACCTACCGGTTGGCCCCTTCAGCTGTCAGTCAACCAATAATCTCTCATTCCCCTCTCCCCAACCCTCTCCTTTGTTTCCCTGCCAACCGGGCACGCCCCCAAGTCCCTTTCCATTCCAGAGATCATTCCGTCTCCCGACTTCAAAGCCGCTCCCCTCAGCCCGGCTCTTCTCCTGCTGCCCTCCCGGCCCTCAGTAGGATGCAATATACACTGTGGAACACATTCATGCCATGAGTCTCTCAGCTCCATATGTAACCCTATGAAACGCAGCCTGCGGCGTCCTTTAATGCTGCTCATTTCCCAAGGAGAGGGGGAGAGGGGTGGGTGGGTGGGGTAGAGAGGAGGGGATGGATGGGGGTGGTGAGGCAGGTTCCTCCTGGAGGGTTTAATCACAGAGCTGAGGAGGATAGGGGGGGAACGAGGCAGCGCTCACAGGGTCAGCGAGTGCGTCCCGCTGCCTTCCCGCTGGGAATCGGCTATTTTTACAACCTAATTTGACTCCATTCATTTTTAATGCTGTCTGTGGAGGAGTGTGTAGAGTTTAATTGAGAAAGAGAGAGAGAGAGAGGGGGGGGGGTTCGTTTTACAGTCCGCATTAAGGGAGGAGGGGAAAGGGGGAAAAGGGGGGGGTTCCACGTGAGGTCTCAGCAGTGTGTGTGTGTGTGTGTGTGTGCAAGAGTTGGTTCCTGGCCCAGCTCGGTTCTTGCCAGTACCTAAGCAAGGCGCCAGCTCCACTGATCTACCACTACCTCGTCTCCAACCTAAACCCTGATGGGGAAAAGTGAGCTTTAAAAGTAATTGGAGTCCAAGCAACTGATGCATAAATGAGGTTTTTATTAGGTCATTAATTATACCCCCTAGGAATGTCTAAGGGCTCTGGTCTTCTGTTACGATAAGGGAAGTGTGCTGGCCTTGCGCTTGCCTCGCAATAAACTATTATGTGCTTTCAAGGCAAGCAAATAATCAAGGCAGTTTGTAACGACATAACAATGTAATTATGTGAGACAGTGAGAGCTGCGGAATCAGCCTATAACATGCATTAGCCTACTAATGTAGAAGGTCTTAGCTAGTCTGAGTGGCTCCTGTGTGTAAATGGATGTGAGTGCGTGTTTCATGTGTAAGCTAAGCAAGACAGTACAGGGACGAGAGTTACTCTAAGACAGGCAAGACGCCTCTAGCCTGTGGCTGCCGATCTTTCATATAACCGAGCTATTGTCCCAGGGCATCATGGGAAGTGCGGTCCAGGCTCTGTGAGCTGTGAGCAGTGGTACAGACTGTGAGAGAGACAGTGGACCGCTTCTCCCAGAGACGGCCAAGGGGTGCCTGGGGAAAAGTACGGCTGTCCTGTACAGCACTCTGCCCTGCCTCTCTGCTTCGCAAGCGTTTCCGGCAGAGCCACCTAAACCCCAGGCCCAGAAGCCCACCCGCTAAAGCCTACAGGATGAAGCAGATCTCCCACGAGCTTAACGCCATGAAATGAATGTTGTGTATCCTCGCATACACTGTTTAGGCTACGTGAATTTCTTTTTTCTCAATGTGTGGCTTTCATCGAAGAAGCCTTGTCTGGTTGCGCCGGGTGATTTATGTCCATCTCTTTCAATGTGATTCTTGTTAGGCCGAGTGAAAGGAGGTGTATTTGATAGGGTCCGTGCGTCTGCCCCGCGGCCGCTTTTCAATGGCTTGTTTCATTATGTGTGAATGGGGAGCTTTTGTGAGTTTTAATGCAGATAATCCCAATCATTAGGTTAGAGACAGACACACAGACCCCAGGCTGCCTTCAGCACAGAGGCTCCACTCAGCCCCAACACACACACACACAAACACACACACATACACACACCCGCAGAGAGAGAGGGGGGGGGGTTGGGGGGGGGAGGCACATTACCCACAGTGCACTGCGGCTCTTTCCACACAGGGGGCAAAGCACATTTAACTTTATCAGATGTCCCCCGTCCCGTCCCGGAAATTGAATAAGCGGGAGAGAAAAAAAGGCCGTAACAAAAAAAAGAAAAGTCATCTGCTGTTCCCAGGGATTTTCAAGTTTTTTAAATATAGACAATCCTGTCTGGGAATTTCCACCGGGGGAGGGCTAATGGAAAACGGGGTCTTTTTTTTCCACATAGGGGTAGAAAATAGCCCTCGGATCCACGTCGAGGAGTCTTGGGTCAGAAAAACGTGAGCGTGGCCCGGGTTCTGTTGGCGGGGCATGAAAGAGGATGGGGCTCTCAGCGGTGCAGGCATGTGGGCCAGGTGTCGGGGAGATGTTTGTGTCCTGATAAACGCACCGCTTCCTGTAGTGCATTGAACCCTGGGAAGGCACGGGGCCAGGTCAGAGAGATGGAGAAGGCCGGTGAGACAGGAAGTCAAGAAACCAAGAGCAGTTCCAAAAGCGGGCCTTTGATCCACTGGGTTTAGGGGCGTCTTGTCTGTGAGGGTCCTTAGGGGTGTGCTCACGCACAGTATTTGATTCTTCATTTCGGTCCACTAACAGAACTATGTACTTGCTCTCTGCCATCAAATCTAGCATGGAGAGACTATAAAATCTCAAAACTCTATGTCATTTGTGTCTTTCAGTTGGACCCTCAGACAGTGCAGTCAAAGAACTGGCACATGGACGTTATAGAGATGAATGGGGTAAGAGAACACAAAAATCACTGGATTCCCTTCAGATTCCATTCATGGAAGTTACAAGCGCTTACTATCTTGTTATGGTGTGCTGGGCAGTGCTCCATTATCTTGAAGAGGTTGGCCAGCTCTGTAATTGCAGACCAGCTAGTGTTTCCAACCAGCTGCATGAGACATTCACAGCAACAACACCATAACCATTCACACTTCTGGACATTAGAGTAGAATAGTCTATGAATCCCTCGGGGGAAACGTTGTGCTGTTCCAGCTGCACTAAATCTGACAACATGTTGTTCAAGCTGCGTGTTGACTGTGACTCGTCGATCCTCAGATCAAAGTGGAGTTCTCCATGAAGTTCACCAGCCGCGACTTGAGCCTGAAGAGAACGCCCTCCAAGAAGCAGAGCGGGGTGTTTGGAGTCAAAATCAGCGTGGTGACAAAGTAAGTCGGCCCCCAAAACTCAAGTCAGACCGCTCACGGTGGACACAGTTCTGGGTGATGAATGGACAGGACCGACAGTCTTCATGAGTGTTTCCTCTGCCCCCCCGCCCCACCCCGTCCCTCCCTCTCCCTTCCCCCCGCAGGCGCGAGCGCTCCAAGGTGCCTTACATCGTCCGCCAGTGCATCGAGGAGGTGGAGAAGAGGGGGATCGACGAGGTGGGGATCTACCGCATCTCGGGGGTGGCCACCGACATCCAGGCCCTCAAGGCTGCGTTCGACACCAGTAAGAGAGAGAGCACCACCCCCAGAACCACACCCCCCGCGTCACAACACACACGCAAAACCTCACATGAACTATTCCTCCCTATGTGAACTGGCCTCGATTTCCATCTTGTGTGTGTGTGGGGTGGGGTGGGGGGCGCAGTGTGTGGGAAAGGGCAGTGCTGGATGGTTGTGGAGCTGCAGCTGTCAGCTGGCTGCACTCGGAGTCTCCAGCCACAGTCACCCACCGCCCCACCCCCCTCCCCAACCAAGACCCGCCCGGCCCAACTCCCTAAGATCGCCCTGCATTCATGTCTCACTGAGATCACTGGCTGTTCTCTGGGTTCAACAACACTGTTCTGTCATCTCCGCAGCCAGAAGGCTCAGGGAATGCTGCGGTTGTCGTTTCTATGTTCTCGATGTTCTCTGAAGCATGTGTTTGTTTTCTTTTTTGTTTTTTCTTTCTCTCTCTCACTTCTTCCCCACCACATTCTCCCTCTCCCAATCCCTTTCTTGCTCACTTTCTTGCTCACTTTCTTGCTCACTTTCTTGCTCACTTTCTTGCTCACTTTCTTGCTCACTTTCTTGCTCACTTTCTTGCTCACTTTCTTGCTCACTTTCTTGCTCACTTTCTCTCTCTCTCTCTCTCTCTCTCTCTCTCTCTCTCTCTCTCTCTCTCTCTCTCTCTGTCTCTTCCCCCCCAGATACCAAAGACATCCTGGTGATGTTAAGTGACATGGACATCAACGCCATCGCAGGGACTCTGAAGCTCTACTTCCGGGAGCTTCCGGAGCCCCTGCTCACAGACCGTCTGTACCCAGCCTTCATGGAGGGAATAGGTAGGACCTCCACCTCCTCCGCCCAGGCACCACCTCTGGAAGTTCTAGATCAAGACCAGATGTGGGATTGCGTCGTTCTAGAAGGGATTAAGATGGTTCATATTATGTTTTTCTGCTGTTCTCCGCTCTCTCTCTCTCTCTCTCTCTCTCTCTCTCTCTCTATCTCTATCTCTATCTCTATCTCTCTCTCTGTCTCTCTCTCCCCCCTCTCAAGCTCTGTCTGACCCTGCAGCCAAGGAGAACTGTATGATGCACCTGCTGCGGTCTCTCCCTGACCCCAACCTCATCACCTTCCTCAGCCTGCTGGAACATCTCAAGAGGTACACACACACACACACACACACACACAAACCACCACTAAAGTGTCAAACTCTGGACACTCAGCCGTACACTAAATGGTTCTGAGTAGGGTACAGTTGAGCTGACGACCAGGGTCGCGTTGGCGTGCGAGGAGTTCCAAAAAAACGTCCTCTTACACCACGGTCTGGGGGAGCTCACGTTCCTCTCCACTACCGCCACCAGTGGCAGGCCCAGCAGGAGAGGGGAGGAGAGGGGAGGAGGAGGGGGGAGGGCAGAGGGAAAAGACATCAGGGAGCTGAGGTCTCCAGGGCTCTGCTAGCGCGTAGCCACCAGCGCTAACCCACACAGCGAATGCCCTGGGGAAGCATTTGAACCAGTCTGGACCGGTCTGGGCCTGAGTTTCAGGTCAGCCCCCTGTGGTTAGACTGGACGTTAGGGAGCCAGACTTGGACCCATTCAGGAACATGTCCACAAAATACTTCCACCGCCTTGTTTTGAGTTGTGACGGTGGTCGAGGGCCAAACCGTGTGCCCGGTTTGGACCAGACAGTGTAGAAACCGCACCGCATGGCGTCATGCGGGTCGCCCGTAAAAGCGCCTCCTGACCGAGGGGCACGGTCGAGGTCAGCCTGGCTCGAGTGGAACCACTGAGCAGGCCCAGCGACATCCCTGGCGTTCTGTCAGCCACGTCTAGGCTTCTGGTCTGCACGTTTCTGGTCTGAACACACTCTATTTACATCTGCAATAAAAAAAAAAATGAAGAAGAAAAAAAAAACTACAGTCCCCACCAGGCTTTTAAAAGATCTCATTTGGCATGGTTCCCTCCCCCCCTCCCTCAGGATCCGTGGGAGAGTCAAGCAAATGACTCTCCAAACGATCCAAGTTTGAGTTTACAGTAGACCAGATGTGTCTACACCAGTCACTCATCGCCCTGCTCCTACTCCTCCGGAGGAGAGGTCTGTTCATCCTCGCGGTGAGATCGGATTGATAGGAGAGGAAGCGCGGGGAGATACGCTTCACCGCCACAGGGTCACATGATCGGCGAGGGGAGCTATCCGAGGCTGGCAGGGCTGGGTGTTAGACTGCCCCCTGCTGCTCCGCGGCAGCCTCGTTGCTCTCCTGCTCGTTAGCGCCCAGCAGGAGATCAGCAGCAGCAATTCACACGACACTGTGGACACCTGCTGGTCAATTGGGGGAATTACAGTCATGGCACAAACGCTTGGACTGAAAGGATTGTGACGGCTACAGTCAAAGGTTGCTACTTTATCTCGTCAGCGTTAGCGATCTCTCGAAACAGAATGCTCTTAGATTGTGTGTGAGTGAAAGACAGATGTGTGTGAGTGGATGTGTGTGTGCGTGTGTGTTACTGGTTTTGTGTGTGCGTGTCTGACTGGTTGTGTGTTTCAGACTTATTGTGTGTTTCTAACTGGTTGTGTGTGCTGCTCTTGCAGGGTGGCTGAGAAGGAGCCCGTCAACAAGATGTCCCTCCACAACCTGGGCACGGTGTTCGGCCCCACCCTGCTCAGGCCCTCCGAGTCCGAGATCTCCAAGGCACACATCACCACCGCCTCCGACATCTGGTCACATGACGTCATGGCACAGGTCAGTCTGTGTGTGTGTTTGTTTGTTTTTTCGTGTGTGTGTATGCTGCTGATACTCCCACGTAGCCATTTGACCCCCAATCAGAGAAGCTGTGGTCTCCCAGCTGTATTTATACTGTTGGGAACCCCTCTCCTGGATCTGTGCCAGATGTGGAGTGATGAACAGCTTCCCGTGCACCAGTGAGCTACTCAGGACCACATAAACAATCACTTCTATCAATCACCAAGCACGCCCAGCTGAATGTCATAGGTCTCCATTACTGGCGAGAGACCAGGGAGTTGTTTGTTAGTGCGGTCGGTTAGCCCTGTGACTTCCTTCCATATTGTGTCTACTAGGGAATGTTTTGGAGTTGCTCTTCCAGCCTTCTCCTGAGTGTGTGTTTGTGTGTGTTGTGGTCTGGTGATGGTGTGTGTGTGTGCTCATCTCTCTGTGTGTGTGTGTCTCTCTCTCTCAGGTGCAGGTGTTGCTGTACTACCTGCAGCACCCTCCTATCTCCTTCGCTGAGCTGAAGCGGAACACTCTTTACTTTTCCACTGACGTTTAAACCCGTGGTGGGGGGGGGGGGGGGGAGACAGACGGACTCAACACTCACCACCCCCGGACACCCTCCAGCTCCTTTTAACTGTACAGACCCCCCACCCTCCTTCACGCCTCCTCCTTCCAGTTAAACAGGGAAACTGAGAGACACATCAGGGGGGAGTGGATACACATATTTCCCCCCCCCCTTCGCCCCCAGCTCCTACAGTCACGTCTTGTATCCTGTTTTTATGGGTGGAGAGCTCCTCCCAGATCCACCCTCCGTCCTCCTGGAGGGGAGCAGGTCCACCCTCCGTCCTTCTAGAGGAGAGAAGGTCCACCCTCCGTCCTCCTAGAGGAGAGAAGGTCCACCCTCCGTCCTTCTAGAGGAGAGAAGGTCCACCCTCCATCCTTCTAGAGGCGAGAAGGTCCACCCTCCGTCCTTCTCGAGGCGAGAAGGTCCACCCTCCATCCTTCTAGAGGCGAGAAGGTCCACCCTCCGTCCTTCTAGAGGAGAGAAGGTCCACCCTCCGTCCTTCTAGAGGAGAGAAGGTCCACCCTCCGTCCATCTAGAGGAGAGAAGGTCCACCCTCCGTCCGTCTAGAGGAGAGAAGGTCCACCCTCTGTCCATCTAGGGGAGAGAAGGTCCACCCTCCGTCCATCTAGAGGAGAGAAGGTCCACCCTCCGTCCATCTAGAGGAGAGAAGGTCCACCCTCCGTCCATCTAGAGGAGAGAAGGTCCACCCTCCGTCCGTCTAGAGGAGAGAAGGTCCACCCTCTGTCCATCTAGGGGAGAGAAGGTCCACCCTCCGTCCATCTAGAGGAGAGAAGGTCCACCCTCCGTCCATCTAGAGGAGAGAGGGTCCACCCTCCGTCCATATAGAGGAGAGAAGGTCCACCCTCCGTCCTTCTAGAGGAGAGAAGGTCCACCCTCCGTCCTTCTAGAGGATAGAAGGTCCACCCTCCATCCTTCTAGAGGAGAGAAGGTCCACCCTCCATCCTTCTAGAGAGAAGGTCCACCATCCGTCCTTCTAGAAGAGAGAAGGTCCACCCTCCATCCCTCCAGCCAGTGAGCCAAGGCCTGCTCCGTTACTCCACTCTCGTCTCCCTTTTTGTTCAGAGGCATTCCAGAAATATGGCATTTACATATTTTATAAATATCATTTGTTTAGTAGTTCTGTTTTTTTTATTTGTTTTTGTTTTCTTTCCCCTCTGGCTTTGTGCATGTGACTGAGGAGGGCTATGTGTGAGTATGTCTAAACATCGCCAGAGCATATGTGTGTGTGTTGATGAAGGTGATGGAAGACATCAGTAAGCCATCGCATTTCTCTGTGTGCTCGAAAGCACAGCCCTCCCCTCTGTAATTCTTGGCCAAAATTTGCCCTATTTATTATAAATATATATATTACGTGTGCCTGTACAGTCCAGTACAACTAGAGAATTGCTCCAAGGAGTCAGTCATTTGAAGTTTTCAGGTAGTGATGTTTTTTAGCCTCATTTTCTCATTCACGGCCAAGCTGTACTGAAACGATCACGGGAACAAACTAAAAAAAGTATGAATTCTAACAGTTGATTCTGTAGTGTTTGAGATGAGGGTTGTGGAAAAATTCAACTAATGATGGAACATTTGCTTTTTTTCTTGTCATTCCATTGCAAGCCTGTTCCGAGTGTCTTATGACACCAGTATATTCTATGTTATGATTTGTGTAGTTGCCCTCATTGCATGTTCAACTTGTCAATCAAGTCAGGCTGGGTAACACAAAGGTAGGTTGACACTGCTGGTTTTCTGCTGGACCATCAATCTCCCATTAGTGCTGTACAAAGCCAACCTTTCTGCTATCAAGCCTGCTACATATCTTAAATACGCACTGTTAGATGAGTACTATTTGATATTTTTAATATAAGATGAAAAGAAAATCAAAAAATGTTGTATTTTACTTCATTTGAGAAGAACTTGAGTATACTGTATTAACAAGGGTAAATGTACATGTGAACTTTTTTCTTTTTAGTAAAATAAATAAAAGTGTACTGAAATATTGCTCCTGTCATTTTTCATTACAATAACCTTTCAGCTGTTTTGCAACAGTTTATAGTAAAGATTTCATTTTATTATTACACTGTCAATTTACCTCATACAGTCATTCACAACAACAAACTATTTTACTGTATGTAGACTGAAGACAACTATATATGTGTATTAATAAACAGCACATTGATTTGTCTTTAGACTTGAGTTCCTTTCAGAATGAATATTCTTTGGTGAACATACAATTGTTTATTACTATAGAATTTAAGGGAACATGAATATGTACTGTAACAGGTTTTAATGTTGTACAATAAACAGGTGTCTGTTGGGCAACAGTTTTAAGGAAATGTATAGCCTACTGTATGTCCACCACCACATTTGGTCAGTAGATACTACTTTTGTGTTTAACAGACCTTGGTTGATTGGCAATTTCTTGCATGACTATCATGAAATAGGTAGAGAACCCAGCATGCCATATATTGAGTGAACAAGCCTACCCATTATGACACTCACTCAGTAGGTGAGCGCTGGACAAACTAAATATGACAATAGCCAGCTGGCCAGAGTTGACCATTCCCAAGTGTAGGTGGACCTGCTGATCAGACAGTCCAACATGGCAATGTCCATAAGCTTGTGTTTCCATGAGGTACTGTCATCTGGTTGGAGAGTTTGGTGAGTCCTCAGACATAGTCCCCAGAGGTCAGGTGGTCTCCGAGGGGTTCATCTGAGATAATACTCAATTGCAGCAGAAAAGGCCGCAAAGCCTCCACATCCTAGCACCCCTGCCTTCAAACCCGCTGGAAAACAGAGAGAACAGACAGATGACATCTCTAGTTAGTTCCAAGAGTCTGACATTTGCATGTCAGGCAATGATGACAGTGAATGCTATGTAAAACCTACCTCGGGATCCAATCAATCCACCAGTTACACAGCCACTGTACACTGCATTCTTCCAGTCTGTTTTACCCCTGTGCTGAAAATGTCAAAACAACACAATGATTTTGAGAACATGCCTTGGGTATAGAACAGCAAGACAACATCCCGCCACAAGAGGGCAGTACAAGACTATAATCGGCACTGATCACAGCCCAGTCTTGACCCTCACCTGTCTTTATGAGTATCTTATTGCCATTAAGGCTACCACTTAAGAATGACTTATGTAGACCTAATACATTGTGTGTAAGGACCTGCCTGTTGCTTATATTAAGATAACGATTAGATGAATAATGTACAAAATGGGACAGACTGATGCAATATGTCAGAGGGATGTATTATAGCAACCTACTGATTCGATGATGCACTCTGTACAGGAGAACATGGCGCCAATAACCGCAAAGTTCTTGGCATATGACATCCCCCTCTGGCCCATGTCTTTGAGGACCTCTCGTGCTGAGGGGGTTTTCATTGGGTCTTTGGGATCAAACCCCACGTTGGTGTCTATGCCTGCAGTGAAAACACCGAAAGCTCCTCCAAGGACAAAGCCTGTTAAGGAAACACAGAAGAGAAACATGTTGTTGTTAGAAAGGAGGGATGTGCAAACAGTCCAAATCAAGTGTAGGAACGTCTACTACACCACCACCACCCTCCGGCCTCTCACAGATGCCTGGACAGACCCTGGCCAGACACAAAACGGTTGAACTAACGTGACATACATTACTCTGGCTGGCGATTTGCAGAAAGCATGATTCAGACATGCCTTTAGGTAATAGCCTACGTATAGTTGTGTTTGCAAGCCATCTTGTAAGGTTGTTTTTACCTCCAACACACGCCAGGACTGCCTTAAAAGCACAGCTCTCCATTCCCCGTTGTATCATCTTTTCCTCATCGGATTTGAATGGGGTTGGAAGTCCTCCCATTACAGTAGGGTTTAGGTCCTTGATTTGCCTTTTGTCCCCGATTAAGTGTTCCAGCAGCATACTATATTGGAACTGGTCACTATCGGCACTCGGATCAGCCGGGGCTGAGCCTTGAGCGCCTGGAACAGGAGCACTTCCACCATCCACGGTCGTCGCCATGATGTGCAATGACAGCGTGAGTTGAGTAAATGCCAAAAATACAAAGAACTGCAGATTCAACATATCCAGAAGGGTGCCGATAAATTAAATAAATGTTGATCAGTTGAAGA
The DNA here is from genome assembly GCF_021917145.1 of Hypomesus transpacificus. NCBI lineage: Eukaryota > Metazoa > Chordata > Actinopteri > Osmeriformes > Osmeridae > Hypomesus > Hypomesus transpacificus. Next base: position 7,080,835 of record NC_061064.1, on the reverse strand, counting down.
TAATATTTTATATATAGCCTATATACATACATGTTTTGCCTTTATATTACTTTGAGTTACTTCATATTGTAATAGAGTTTATTACTCTTTCGCTGATTCGACACAACTTGATTCTGCAGACGACCTTCAGTATGAATTGTAGACGTCAAATCTCAGTTGTTTCATATTTAAATTGGAAATACGCTTCGTCTACTTCAAATTACAGTTCTGGCATTCTTGTATTAACAAATATGGTGGAAAAACTTTATAAAACTGTAAAATGTGGGTGTGAAAAATCAGTGAGGACAGTTTTTCACTGAACCTATTGAAAAACGTTAGCAAATGTTCTCGTAATTTTCTAAAAATATAATAATACATTATGAGAAACTTTTTTTTACGTAAGAAAACGGTCTTGATGCATAAACCTACATCTCCCAGAGTGCTTTATAAACACTGCACCAAACTCGCTCGCACCACCTACTGGAACAGTTCTGTCCACGCGCGAACATCATCACAGCATCAACAGCAGCGCACCGCAACGTTACAGGTGAGATGAGAAACAAATATTTTCTTGCTCTTCTGCATTGCTACCCAGCCGTACACACGACACTATATAGATAGCAAACGATGTCCGTAAAGTTTTTCATTCGAACCATTTGGCAGTCGATTTATGTCGAGTTTTGTGAGGTTGACAGCAAATGACGACCAGATGCCCGTTGACAGCTACTGTATTGTACAGTACTTTTGACAGCTAGCTAGCTGACTTTTAGTTGTCATGGTTGTCACGACTGTCATTGATACACTGCTTAAGCTATTGGTTATTTAGGTGAACCATTCCTTCTGTGTCTTTAATGTCACTTCGCGTATCAGTAAGAAAGCTGCCGTATTCTTGTATTCGTAGACTTGAGTGACTTCAAGTCAACACGCTTATGTTACCAACGGCTGAATGCAGTCTCATACAGCCAGGACAGATTCTCATGATTGAATGATGAACGGTAAAACTCATGCCACTGCCAGGTGTCCCGTGCGTGAAGTACGCAGGACCGTATTTTTATATTGTAAAATATATCGCTGTGATTTTTACGCAAGCGACATTTGACTATAGTACTTGTCACGTCAGTTTTTCAGTTAAAAGTAACTTAAGACATCGACGCTGTGACAGTGGACAACAGGTGCAGTAATCAAAGGCTTAAAGTTGTATTGTACCGTCATTGCATCATCAGACTGAGCATCCTGTTTCCACAATAATTGCGTACTTCAGATAAGATGGTCAGATGGTACTTGACATGATTGGTACTTAGTGTGGATTGCGGCATTCATTTCACATGATCAACCATCCAGTTGTTCCTCATTAGCGCTTCTTGGTGTGGCAGTCAGCTTTGTTGTGTTTAGTCTAGTCATCAGCATACGTTGTTATTTCTTTAACAGATCCTTAAGTGCTTCATTATGGCACTCAATGGTACACAGAGCTACTGTGTGCTCTTCCACAGCTCCTCTATTACTTGGGTCCGCCCATAAAGTACACAGTCAGAGGCTTCAGGAACGGTCAAATGAGCGCCTGAAAATGATGCTTAAACTCGTAAGCTGCTGCTATTTTTGGTCTTCCTTTACAGTGTGCAATTGTTTTATGTCAGGGTGACTGAAGGGAATGAAAGTTCTGAGGCTGCCTTCCCCCAAACATATCTTTTCCAAGTCAGACCATATTTATCATGCCCTTTATTTGTGTTTTCAGGAGAAGGAAAAAAGGGACAAAGCGACAAAGGCCAAATAAGGTGAGGGCATATTAGTTTCACTTGGGCCACAAATCCCATCCTCCACTCTTACACTCTCAGTTTCCTTTGATGGCGCTGTAGAAGGAGAGTGCCAAGAAAAAAGTACAAACTCCTTTTCCAGACTATGTGAAAGTTATATGTAGGTAATTACACCCCTTGTTTTGCTCATGACCAACTACCCAAGAAATGGAAATAGCTAGAACTCTGTCTTTGGCAGAGGACAGGACACCCCGTCCTAGACAGAGCAGGCCCCTTGGTCGTTGTGGCAGTCTCGATCAACTGTAGAATCGGACAAACTGCTGCTGAGGTAGTGGACTAACACTACATACTGACTACCTCCAAAACATTGCACAATCCCAACTTCCTCTCCCATACAGCCAAATCTGCTATATCGTTCTACTTTCATTTCCTCCCTCGATGTTGTGCCGTAGTGACGAGAGAAACGAAATAGCCGTGCCTTTCTTGTACTGTTCCAGACTATGAGGAGAGAGAGAGGTCACCTCAAACCATGTGATTGACAATCAAGCCCGTGTAGTATAGTGGAACCATTCATCCCTGAGCATTCAGTCCTTTTAACAGCCCAGCTTCGGTCATTGGCAAAGGAGAGGACAACCCCCCACTAGCTTGGCTCGTTGGGATCCAGGAGTCACCTACCTACGTGTCCTCACTGCGTGTCACAGCAGGGCCAAGGGTAGTAAATCTGCTTCCCACTCACATCTTCATCACGGCCGTGCTGTGCTGCGCTCCACTGCTGAGCTCATTACGGCCTCCTCTCTCTCTCTCTGGAGGGCTGGAGCTGCTATTAATAGCCTGGCCTCTGGTGAGCTGCCTAAGAGGGGGGTGGGGGGCAGGTCCAGTTGTGGAGGTGGGGGGTGCTGGGGGGGGGGGGGGGGGGTACGGGGTAATCTGAGTACGTGAGGGCTAAAATGTCCTGTTCACCTGAGTCAGGGCTCACAATGAGCTGTGTGTCGGGGGGGGGTGGGGGGGGGGGGGGGGGGGGGGGGGGGGGGGGGGGGGGGGGGGGTCATTCAGGGTACCAAGTGGCCTTGATTCAAAGGCATTTTCAAGGTTTCCCCTCAGTGCTGCACCACAAAGATAGAATACAGGATGTACTTATATGACTGATGTTCCCCATACGGTGTGTTTCATCACCATCCAGCATTCTATGATTACCCGCTTCATATTGGAGTATGATAAAGGAGTGGTGGTGACACAGCCGTTGGAGAACGTCCTCACCCAGCTGCAGTCAGCAGAGAGAGACCGACTCGGCAGTGATGTCACATGACACAGGCAGATTACAGTACATCACCGCAATGCAATACAGCTCTAGCACACAACAGGGGGTTCAGGGTACAATACAGTCCCGTTTGCTGGGTTTCCTGTTACAGGCTTGGACCCTCAAGCCTGAATAATGGCAATTCCCTGCTTGTGTAGGTATACAAAGACAAGCACCATGTTGTAAATGCTATGCATGGTGCAGATTAATCCATGTTCTTGACAGTGTAGAATTGGGAAACCCAGAGATGATTATTTCACCGCTGTGCGGTTTAAGATATGGTGCCAGAAAGAGAGAGAGAGACAGAGAGAGACAGAGAGATGTTGGATGAGGGCCCAGTCATTGGGGGCAGCCCTGGCTAATAGCTACAGTACCTGATCCTCAATAGCCCCCCTGTGTCTAACCTGGACGACTACACCAGGATATCCTGTGTAAAAATGTTTCCATAACTCGTATCGTCATGACAGTTAGACGTCCACTGGATGGTTCTGCTTCTCCATGCTTTTGTCTGTCCGATTGGTTCTCCATCAAGTGGTAATTAACCACTCCAGGGGCAATTATTCCACGTTCCATTTCCTGTCTGTTCTGTAAGGGTATCCTGCTGTTTGTAATGAGAGTGGCACTCTCTACCCTCATCACGAGGAGTTTAAGGAAATTGCTATCATCATCCTTCCCCTCCTCCCCCTCTGTACATGCACTGACACCAGTGAAAACACTCAAGACACATGTACGCACACACACACACACACACAAACGCACAAACACAGGGCCGTTTGAAAGGAACAAGCGCTGAGTTATCTTTGCCCAGGGGGCTAGGCCTGGTCGGCATACCGTTGGGTGGACTGGCACGTCTTTCATTGCAGAGATAAGGCCAGCTGGGCAGCGGGGAGTTAGGGACGGGCGCCGGCTTGGCACCGGTTCAGTCGCTGCGAGGGAACAGTCGAAGCTCTCACGTTGAGCTAGACAAGCCCTCGTGTGTTTGCAGGTCGCAGGTCGCATTACAGTCAGGAAGTGTAAACAAGGTGAGGAAGGACAGTCACTGGCGTCTGCCCCTCACGGTCTCTCACCACGTCTCGCCGTGGATGGACAGGTAGGCTCGATGATACGAGTTATGTTTAACGTGCCAACTGTCTGTTTGGAAAATGTTCTCCGTCTGTAGATCTTATGCATAGCCGACAATCTTAGGAAGACATGTTTGCCTTGAAGGCTGCTTCAGGGCCCAGGCTTTTTGCCACGGGGTCTGTTTTGGTAGACGGTGGTGGAATGTACAGGAAACGACATGCATACTTGTCGTGAAGAATGATAATCAGCATCACTAACTGGGAGGAATGCTACCTCCTTTCATCGTTCATCTGGCCTAAGTTATTCAGTCAGATACTTCCACGTCCTCCCATTGAAATGCCGTCCGCCTTTTTCGCTGTGTTGCAAATCCACGGAGGTTTTGATCTGATTTACAATGAATGTATGACATTTCTCAAGGTGAAAAATCAATGGCTGATATCGGATACGGGCGTGGAAAGCACAGTGGATGAGCTTATGGATTTCTCGGATGTTTGGGAGTGCCATCAAATGTTTGTTCACAGCAGCTGACAGAGAGAGCTAGTATTATTCCGTTCCTCATGCGACTGATACTGAAAACACCCACGTCTAACATCAACCAACTGGCTCCCGTGTCACAGATAGGAACGCGCCTTCTGAGTTGGACAATATTTGCGTGAGCCTAGTATTCCATCTCCTGCCACACAGCAGGTTGCTATTAGCGACTTCCTTGACTTGCAGGGCTGTGCTGGCTTTGTGCTACAGCTCCTTGCGAGGTGGCGCTGGTTTCTATGGCTTCTGCCTCCCACTCACCGGGCAAGAGGAGCTTGCTGAGCTAGGGAGAGGAGAGAGGAGGCCAAAGCGGTGGAGAGACCGTTGGCTCTGTCAGAACAGGAAGTTTGGCCCTTGGGGAGCGCGGCTCTGAGAAAGAGATGAAACATCAAATATACATGAGGTTCTCATCTCCTCCTTTAGCCCGGATAGTGAATTCAGACCAAAGATGGTGAATTTGGTTGACATTCAGGCCGTGGGTGGCTAGGTTTTCTCAGACGTGAGCGAATTACATTAGGTGTTCTCTCTTTGCGGTGATGGAAAGGGCTATCTCTCATGTTGATGCACAGACGGCCAGCTCAGATGCAGGGAGATACTCGTCAACTCAGCAATTTCTCCCCATATCATTCCCTTCCTCTCATCTCTTTTTAATCTGAAAAAAAAAATGCAGATTAAAGCTTAAACAACTTTCTTCTGCCTGCAGACCCCCCTCCATATTCCTTTGCGGCACGATGGTGCTTCATCGATCCGCATGTATCATCTACAGTCCACAGGCTTAGTTGTAACTGTACTTGCTCTTTCGGTTGGAGCAGTGCACCAGTTTGACATCGTATGGCCTGTGTATTTGTTTTGGACTGAAACGCTAGCCTTTATCGGAGAATAAAGAAGGTCTTGCTCCGTCACAAGCCCTCATGACTGACTCCTCTGGGCTTGTTCTGTTCCTGTTCCTTCATGTGACAGTCTCCCTCTAGTCAGCCCTTCAGTACACGTCTCTGTTTCAGAATGAAACACACACGACATAGCTTTAGTCTAACGATTGATATATGATATTTAGTCTAATAGTCTGGTATGTGATACGATGATATTGTTTGAAAGCACTATAATCAATATCTTTCACTCAGGGAGGGATACGGGCTGGACCACAAGGGAACTGTCCCTGGGGCTGACCCTTGATACTACTGCTTTGACTAAATATGAATCCATGTTAAACTCTGTTCCCAATCCCCCCTGGGTAAAGGGGGGCATAGGGAGAGAGCAGAGACTGGCTCACAGCATGACTCGAACTATACACTTCCTGAATCTCTCAGAGACCGTCTGAAGCCCAGCACTTGGCACACTGGCTAACCCTTCCAGGTGCTCCACAGATGCTCAAGAGCTGCTGACGTGGACCCACACACACACACACACACACGTGCACACACAGACCGACTGTAAGCCTAATGAAAGTCTTATGCACATAAAGTGCTGCTTCTGACAGGAATTTGATATAACGCAGTGTGGTCTGATCTGGCCCTCTGACTGACTGGCTAATGTCCAGATGTTTCTCTGATGCTCACTGTGTTTGTGGTGATGTCTCAGCAGTCCACACACACCCACACACACACCCACACGCTGGTACATTGCTCAGCTGAGGGCTAGCCCTGGCTGTAGTGAGAGAATCCCCCTGTGGAGATTCAGGTTAGCTTTTAGTGTTACATTTATGGACGCCCCTGGCTCTGACTGCCAGAGCCTCAAGTGCTTCCATGGAGTGTTTATCTCAGGAGCTGATGGGGTTTTTCCTGTGTGGGAGCCAGTCTGACTCTGGGCCTCTTTACCACACAATCAATAGGAATCTATTACGCTTCAGTCCTCTTCACCGCCTTTGTTTAGCGGACAAGTCCACGATGACGACAGCGACTCGGGTCCCCTCCCTCTGTTGTGTAGCGTTGTGTTGTTTTGATTATTTAATCTTTGGAGGATCCGGATCTGGCCACGTACTGTCCATTCATTGTTGTCCTCAGGAGTTACCGTTGCCTGGTGAACAGGCAACCATACCGGTTTTCATACCAGTCACGTTTGTCTTCTGATCTAAAGAATATCCTCCTCCATCTTTGTTTCAAAACGATTGTGTTGCTCAGGAGTGACAAATAGAGGCTCACAGCAACAGCGGTTCTCTTGTCTCCAGGAGAATATGATTGGCTGTATTTCTCTCCGTTAGACGTGTGGGGAATCTGAGTCAGTGTTTATTTTATTTTGTATTATTTTCGTCTGGAGAGATGGAGAGAAGTAGAGAGTGGAGGAGTGAGGATGAAGACAGCGTGGGGAAGCGTGCAGGGTCGTAGAGACGCCTGTCTGTATTCGGAGGCTCCGTCTGACTGCCTCTCGTGTTTCTGTCTCTAAGGAGTTTCTGTCTCTAAGGAGTGAGCTATCGAGCGGATCCACTCCACACAGGCTGGTGCTGTCACGTATCCCACTGAGACAGGTGGCCTCTTCGGGAACAAAGCGGCCGCCGGCCACACATCCACGCCTCCTTCTTGCATTATTTAGTCTCCTGCCCAAGCACTCTCACACTTCCTGGGTTGTATTTATGTGTCTAGTTTGTGTTAAGGGGACGTGTCATAAAACGAGGGTGTAAACCTTCACACTCGGAAGTTCACATTCACCAACATGGAGATGCTGATCCGATAAGGATTGAAACTAGCCGTTTTTGACCGTGACACGCTAGGGTGCTGGTGTCCTGCGGTAATGTTATCGGTGGAATGGAGCCCGACTGATGCTAGGCCCGGCTACGTCCCCAATTAATTCAGCAGAGGCTTTGCTGTCAGTCTGTTCTCGCTGGCTGAAAAATCTTGACAATGACATTGAAAGCGCTGGACAGGACTGATATTGTTTTGCTCAAACGGCCGTTGTTCAACTCTCCTCAGAGTGTTGTCGGTGAAAAGGCTGTGGTGAAGCGGAAGGCAGGCCGTTCGGGCCTAATCGGGCTCCACATCTCTATGTGGGGTGTCAAACAGGATGTGGTGCCTGTAAAGCATTCAGAGACATTTCTCAGCCCTTCGCAGAGCCTTGGAAACAGACTTTTGTATGGTGCAGGGGTGTGGTTGGTCAGAGTTCCCCTCGCACCACACACCACAAACCAAAGCCTGTTTCACCCTGAACCAGAAAACAGCGTTCTCCCACTACCCACACGCTCCTCTGGCTCTGGCATGCCGGAGGCTGACGGATCCAAATTAGAACAGTTGGAAAATGTATAAAATGTAGACCCCCGCCACAACCACAGCACTGCGCCTCTGCTCGTTGAAGAGGCCCGGAGACAAAGACCAACTTTGTTTTTTGCGCTTCTATGTTGGTTCAGGAGACCGATGGTCCGACTGCCCTCCAACAACTTGGAATTCAGAATCTTTTTTCAGGTTGTAGCCTAGAGTGTATTATTGTGAATAACCGCACATATATACATACAAATAGGTCTGAAGTGAAGCAATGAGCTCTCTAAACTACTGTAATGCCGGTGTACAATAGGGTAATTGTGTCATCTTGCCCTCAGCTACACAGTCATGATTCAAGGTGAATCAAATGACAAGCCAGTGGCATAGGGGGAAAGAGGGAAGACTCATGATGCAGATGCAACTGTGAAACAAATAGCTCGTGAGCATTTCCCTAATGGAAAGTACATTTCATAAAACACAGCTCTTCTCATTCTCTTACCATCCAGGCGACTGCACTTGAGGCGAGGGGAGGGGGGGGGAAGAGGGAAAATCAGAGTGGAGAAGGAACTTCCTCGTGGCTAGACTCTCTCCTCTCTGTACTGAGTGTGTGTGTGAAAGAGAGAGAAAGAGAGAGAGTGAGAGAGAGGCACATCCACTTGCAGCACAGGGGCAGGCAGCCTGCAGTGCTTCCGTGTCCTGAGCACTGTGTAGAGCACTAGAGGCAGCTGCTACTCCTGATCGTTGCTCTATCCCTCTCTCTCCCTCTCTCTCGCTCTCTCTCACTCTCTCTCTCTCTCTCTCTCTCTCTCTCTCTCTCTCTCGCTCCTCTCTTTCATTCTCAGAAAGGCAGTGCTGAGGAAGGCTACCGCTACTCTTCAACCTTAGTCCCAGCACACTCAAGTAGGATTCTCCTGTGTGTGTGTTGTGTTAGTGTGTGAGGGTGTGTATCACTCAGAGCAGTGGCAGGCACTGAAACTCAGACTGGGACCAAGTCACATGATTCCTAAACACCTGTGAGGATACTCAAGACCAGTTTTTTTTTTTGGTGCTGGTTTTTTCTTTCACTGTAAGTACTCCTTTTACAAGACTAACCTTCCTACTCTCTCCTGATCTGATATCTCTCCTCCAGTGATTTCGACCCGTGTTTGAGTCTCCGTCCGACCTTACAGAGGCATGCCCTCGAGTCTGTGACGACAAGCGTCGGCGTTCAAACGCTCTCTGTGTGGGTCTAACTTGAGACGTGGACCATGTGGGCTGGCTGGCCTGGTCTCTGGCCCATCTGTTCTAACAGAGCGCTGTTTGACAACGTCACATGCCGTGTTTGTCCTCAGTGGAGTAGAGCAGTCCCTCTCTCCGTGTGTAGGCCGAGGGGTTATTTAAAGCCTGTGGGACCCAGGCCTGCGTCCCGGGGCTGGGCCACGCGGGACACTCGAGAGGATGTGATGAAGCGCCGTGATATTCAACCCCAACATCCTCCCTCTCCAGACAGCTGCCAAACGGGGGGGGCCGGGGCAGGAGGAGAGAGGACGCCCGGTTCTGCTCTCCTCTGGAGGGAGGAAGGGGATGCTCGATGAATGAGATCTCAGATGTTAGCTTCTCACTTTGAATACATGATAGTAGTAGCAGGTTTGACAGAAGGAGGAGCATGGCTACAGTGCGGGGTCTGCAGGCGGCATCAGGAAGCCCGCGTCGCTCTCACGTGCTTCAGTCTGTCGGGTCTCAGCTGGCATCTCCCCGGCGGGGGTCCCTGTGCGCTCGGAAGAGAGCGTGCAGCCGCGTGCGGCCGCGTGTGGCAGCGTCAGTCGTGTCTCTGACGGGAGCGGGCGCCGGAGGGCTCGGGAGGAGCGAAGGCTTGCGTAGGTGGCGGGGAGCACGTGTTTCTTCCTGGAAAAACACAGGAAGTTGGGGTGAGCGAGCTCATCATGTGGCGGAAGGGGGAGGGGAGGGGGGCCGGTGGGGGGGTTGTCTGAGAGAGGCTTGTCAGTCGTGGTAGTGGCTGGTCTGAGAGAGACTTTGATGAGAGAGGCTCTCTGCTGTCGGTGATGCTCTTATGTGGAGAGAGAGTGAGAGTGTGAGGTGTCCCTGCCACGCTCTGCTGCTGATGATGGGAGCCCGCCATATCCCCATCTGCTCCCTCAGCTACACGCACACACACACACACACACAAGCGCTATGCCTGGTTACATTTTAACTATCCAACCCATTGCCTGCCCCCTGTGTTAACCTAGTTTCAGTGTGATGTCAGATAGTTCCTTTATTAGTGTTCACTGCAGTCTATCAGTTAGCCAGGGTGTCGTGTATGCGGGGTAGCTGGGTAACTACAGTGTGTGTTGCGTATGGGATCCAGTAGGCCTGCAGGTTTTAGCATGACTGAAACTGTCCGTCTGTTTTCTGTCATACAAAGCAGATGAGTGAATTTACATCTCAATCTCAGAGGGATAACAAATGTTCGTTGCGAGCAGTCCTTATCAGTCTCCTGCAGCCTTGCTCCCATGTCTAATGCCAAATACTTTGAGGGTTTCCTCTTGTAAGGGAAGCCCTAACATTCATTTTTTCGGCTGCTCAAAGAATGTAATTCAGGACGTGAGCAACCCAACAGTTAGGGCTGTGGCTCTGTGGGACTGAAGCTAGGAATCAGCTACTTTTTCATTTGAACATAATGTAGACAAAAAGTCCATATATAGCTTGCCCACAATCCATTTGGGCTGGCACCCATGATCCCCCAGAGGGGTCTGTTTTAGTTGGTATTGTTTTCGACTGAAATCAAAAAGAGCTGTTAAAACCATGCGTTCATCATTGCCATCAGGATTCCATTTATCATAAAGCCTGGGCTTGTGACTACTAGGCTGCTAGAAATGCAGGGATTTGACATTCAAGCTATTTTTCACATTTCTCTCTCTCTCTCTCTCTCTCTCTCTCTCTCTCTCTCTCTCTCTCTCTCCTCTCTGAGACATTTGGGTTTCTAATTAGGTCATTGTAGTGTATGTGGGACACAGTCCTGACTCTTGAAGAACTGCCCTTCTCCCTACAGCAGATCTTTAAGAGGTCGTCTTTACATAACCACGTTCGGTCGAGGACCATTGACTCACGAAGGTGAACCAGACGACTCTAGTTTGTCTTCTGCAGTGCAGAGTCCGAGCCAGACAGCTCAGCGCACAGGCTGCCATAGCGCCGAGAAGGACCATCTCAGCAGAATATAGGCCGTGTGAAGTGAGTCACTCGTTGGCCTTTCTGTCGGGTCTGTATTGGAAAGAAATAGAACCAAGGTTAAAAGGAGACACTGCGTCAGTTCCCCACCCTCTTCCTCAATTTCTGTTATTTCACAACTCGACTCGGCTATTTCCCAATGAGCAGTACCTCGTGGTACGTCCAGACTCGGGTGGAAAGCTGCTCTTGGTCCTCCTGTGTCGGGCCCCTTGGCTGTGGTACTAGAGCTGCCTGGCAGACTGGGCCAGGCAGGATGGATGGCATTCACACAATCTCGCCATGAGAGGAAGGGCCTCGCATCATATGACACTCACACACACACACACACACACACAGGGATACACAAACACACCTCCAGTACACAAACACACGCAAATACTGAAACACCAGCACGCACACTCACTCAAACACACACCCAAACAGAGTTCACTCTGTGCTCTCCAATCAGATAAGGCCGTAAGGACCCGCGAGGTTTCTCTAATTACAGTCCAGTGTAAAACGTAGCACTGGGAGCTCTGAAACAGCTTCAGGATGTTCTGTCCTGCAGCCTCCGGTCCTGCGAGCGTGTGAGATTTGGCTGGTGTTGGTCGTGAGCCAGCCTTGTTGAACTCATGCTTACTGTCTGTCATTGCTCCCCTGGAGGTGAAGCAGTAGGCTATAAATACAATGCCTGCTTCTGCAGAGCCTTGTCAATCTGCTAGAAGGTAACCTGCTGCGTGCATGAGAGATGGGCGACAAGGAGAGCGGTTCATGTGAAACTTCGAACCGATGCCCTTTGGCAGGTTTGATATGACATTGGTGCAACGCTATCCGCTGCACAGCGCTGCCCCGAGGGGCCCGCCGTAAGGGAAGTGCTGCGAGAGTCATCATCATTTGGATCCCAGCGTTGCCAGTGAGGAAGAGAGAGAGGAGTGTGATAGCGTGGGAGGGCAGGGAGAGGACATGATGTTTGCCCTCAACTGACCCCTCTTACTGAAGAAGGCCATCTCCATTAGCTCTCTCACTTTCTCGAAGTCTCTCCTCTCCCCAGGACATGCCCCTCCTCCTAAGGAATCCACCATTGTCCTTGACACTGTCACGCCCGTGGCCGTGCCCCAGCCTAAGTGCATGTTTGGGCTCTGCCCTGTCCCTGCGTGGTCTGGGATTCCGTCTGCCCCCGGGTCTGGTCAAGTGTCTGTCCAGGTTTTGAGTGCTTGTTTGAGGTCATCTGTGTGTAGTTGTGGCCTGCTGCTGTGTAGGTCTGCTCCTCGTCTCGGTCTGTGTTGGTGACTCTCTCTCTGTGTGATCCTACCCTGCTCGTTCCTAGTTTGGTTGAAGAAATATGCTTTGGTTTTGTTTAGTGAGCCTGCCTCTCCCTGCTTTTGGGTCCTCCTCCTGCACTCACACCCTGACAGACAATGCACCATTGTGGAGGATCTGAGTCTCGTGTTTGATTGTGATTTAACCCATTGTACCACCAGGTACAGTAAATGTTTGTGGCACTAATATGTTCCCCGTTCTGTCATATTCACTATTCCCTTTGTGTCGCCATTTCCTATTGTTTACCAGTAACATGCTCCGTACTAAGCAGGCTATAGAGTAGCAGCGGTAACATTTCAGGGTTGGATTCCAGCCTGGGTCATTTCCTGCATGTCTTCACATCTCCCTCTTCTATACGTTTCCTGTCTTCCTTTGACTTGCAGTCAGAACAGGCCAAAAAAAATATCGTAAAAAAAGTGTCTGCAGCTCATAAATGCCGGGGTGTTGTGTTCACATTTCGGTCTCCTGGTCCCGGTAGTGTGGAGGAGATGTGATAGGGCAGTGTGTTTGCCCCTCTGTCTGACAGGAAGCTGGCCTACCTCAGCCAGCCTGAGAGACGACTGCCGGGCCGTATCCTCGCCAGGCAGGCCCACCATCATCCCCTTATCCTCCTCCCACACCCTGAGCTGACTCGTTCCTCCGCAGTACACACACACACACACACACACACATGCCTTATTCAGCCATTCATCTAAGTGTAGCCTGGCTTGTCTCAGTTCCTACTCTGCTAAATAACTAAATGTAAATAACTAAATGTACTCTTTTGAGAATCCACATCATGGTCCATCGTCTTGGACGATCCTCATTCTGATTGGCCGTGGGTATTCACGTCCCCTTTCTCTCCCTCCTGTGCCAGGCTGCAGGTAGCAGACAGAGAGCCATGCTGAAAGGGGGCAGCGCCAAGGCGGGGCTGCCCAAGCCGAGCCTCCAGGAGCGGGCCAAGCAGGCCTCGGCCGCCCCCTCCGCCCCCGCCTTCGCCATGAAGACCTCCAGATCCTCCAACACCCTGGCCTCGGACCTGCGCCAGAGCAGGGTGAGCAGCTGCAACCGCACACAACACACACGCACACATTGTACACACACTCTTAGCTCACAGTCTTCCATCACCCTTAGGAATGACGGCACGTTGAAGTGGTTTGTTGGGAAGAGAGAGAGATAGGATACCTCTCTCATTTGTGTGAGAGGGTCACTCGTCTTTCATGTCCACGGATGATTGGAAAACTCAATTCTCCAGTTAATCTGCGGGCCACCTGCGGCCTGCCTGACCTCGGTGGAATGTTCTAGCCTAGAGCACCACTGACTGACAGCAGGACTGGATCTCTATTTGTCTCTCCTGGAGGGATGTCTAATCCTGTGTGCTTCACACTCAATCATATTGATAGGCTGCATGATGAGTTTGGGGGAAATGTTAATGTATTCCCTTCCCTAAACCTGTGTGTGTGTGTGTGCTGCAGCTGAAGAGAGCCAGCAGTGACGATGCCTTGGCCAAGCCTGCTGCGGGAGCGATGGCGTCGGGCTCCAGGATGAGGAAGACGGTGACCACCGGAGCCATCTCTGACCTGGCGGAGGCCCGGCCTCGGGGCTTCTCAGGTAGGCTTCTCGCTCACAGTGCCCCCTGGAACACAGGCTAGTTACACACACACACGCACGCCAGTCACAAGACAAACCAACTGATGTGTGCAGCTCTGCACACAGCCACATGTACACACACACACGCACATACCCACACAAAAAGAGCACTTCCCTTTTACAGGCCTGCTTCCCACAGAAATAACAGTCTACCTGAATTTGAGCGCCCGGTCCTTCCCACACAGTATGACTGGACAGCCAAACGTCAATATTATTCTGACTGTTCCGTGCTTCCTTGCGAATGTTATTGTTGGTTATCTACAAGCTGAGTGTGTCAGTGTGGTGGAACCGCCATCATGTATTGACGTTTGCAAAATGATGGCCAGAATTCATTTTTTTCTCGTGATTTTTTGTTCGAGATCCTCATCTTTCATTTCCAACAGAGCTGAAACTTAAGTTGTACTTACTTCCCACCAATGACCACTAGGGGGCCACAGCTCATCATTCAAATCCAAACGGTTCACGTCGAGGGTGGATGCCGCTCGATCTTTGCCTCGGTCTCTGTCCTCTTGATGTTAAACTGAGTCTGTTCCCTGTTTGGCTGGACTACTAAGATGTGCGGGTGGCTGTTAGACAGTCCAAGACTTCTAAGGAGTCCAGATCCTGGCAGAGTGGACCCAATCAAGCTATCCTCTGAAATCCCGGGGTCATTTCTCTGAACCGTGGCCATTTTTCTTTGTCACGACACGGAAAATATGACATTTGTTTTCCAGCGAGGTCTATGGGAGGGTGAAGAATGATCCTCATTCTTATCTTGAGAGAGCTGAGCTCTTTGTGTTCATTTATATGTTTCGGTGTGTGCGTGTGTGTGTGTGTGTCTTGTTGGTATTCAGCATTCAAAGCTTGGAGGGTTCAGCTGTGGGTGAACATGATGTCTATGGAGCTCGAGAACACCCAGTCCTTGTGCTCGACTGAGTGCAAACCTCCACAGCGCCCTCAGCACATTACTCTGTCCCAGTGACAGGAGCTCCACCAAACGCTCACCCCTTGGAGAACACACCCATCCTTCATAGATCCCTCGGCTCGCCCCTCTGAAGTCCATCGCGCACAATAACTCAGCTTGTTTCCGCGTTTCAACGTTTAGTCAATCATTTATTTGATCCAGGAGGTCCTCTTAGAATAACAGAATAAGCTTGAGAGCTGCTGCATAAGCAGCTTGTTTGAATTAGACTTAAGGGTGAGGTATTTAAAGATTGGGAAAAACCAACAATTAAGAGTACACAATTGGAGTGGACAAAGGCTTTTTCGATGTGACTCGTCCCTCTTAGCTGGGAGGATCCGTGCGATGACTCAGGGCTTGTCTGTGTTGTGTGAGGGAGCGTGCTGATTCCCTTCGACGGGGAAACAAGTGTGCGCCCTCCACGCGTGGGTGTGGCTGGGCATAACCCAATGACGGGAGGCATATTTCGTCTCGCATCACGGAGGAATGTTGGGCTTTTTACGGGCCTGGCATTGTGTGGGAATACCGGAGCCGGGGTGGAGCTGAGCACCCTTTTAGCTGGTTCGAAAGCACAGCTCCTGTTTTGACCTCAGGTGACTGTGCAGACCAGCAAGGAGACTTGTTTTACTGCCTCTACGCCCCCCCCCACCCCCCCGCCCCCCGTACCAGCCGTGGGGAAAGAGCATAGCGTTCCATCAGGGCACGCTTATTGCCTGAGATAATGACATTACGCGCTTTTAGGAGTTTTAATAGCACTCCTCCTCAATCTCTGGAATTACACGATCAAGGACTTTTGCCGCTTTTTACCCCTGGTGGTTTTTCAAGACTTGCGTATATTTAGACCTGCTATTTTTAATTAGTGGTGGGTTTGTGTGTGTGTGTGTGTGTGCATGTAGGTGCTGTTGTGTGTGTGTGTGTATGAATAAGTAGGTTATAGATGGAATATAGATTGCTATCTAGAATCCACCGAACTGCTGTGTCAGCTACCACAAACCACCTCCCTACCTCCTCCACATGAACTGGAGAACCACACGCGGTATAGATCTGTATGCAGCAACCGTGCACCTCAGAGCATCCCTTGGAAGATCCCCCGTGCTAACGGTGTGTGTTGACTGAAGCCCACAGTGTTTGGAGGGGGGGGGGTTGTGTTTTGGGTAGATTGCTAATTCACGTCTCTCTTTAGGGCTGTTGTATAGGAGCAAGACTAATTGATTTCCATGAGACAAAGAGGCCCCGGGGGGGGTTCCAGTGGAGCGGCAGAACCGAGTGTGGTTGTGAAGAACCTTCTCAAGATCCGACACAATTAAGCCCCCTGATTGGCTTTAAATGTATCGGGTGTGTTGGGGGAGGGGGAGGGGGGGGGGGGTTGTGAATGAGTTTTCAAGTACTTTTCACTCCTCGGGACAGAAACGCGATTCTTGCCAATGTGTCATGCATGATGGTTCTATTACTCCAGAAGGAGGCTGGGTCCGGACTATTCTACTGCTAGACAACAAGGCGGGCGTGTGTTAAGTGCTAGATAACGACTTGGTTGCCAAAACACCGGGTCTGTATCGGTGTAGGTTGGCACCGAGTCGGCCTTTTCTTCTGTTTTGGCACAGCCGGCACCCTCTTTTCCCATTGGCAGAGATGCACAATCAAAGGGTTAATAAGCTGGCTGTGATTTTCACGCTGTATACCAGCGATTGTAAACCATGAAAAAAAAAAACACATAAGAACACAGTGTGTTTACCACTGCAGTAGCAGAATCATTAGACAGAGACAGATGGAATATTTGTTTTCAACCTCTGGGATCCAAACTGAATCGTTTATGAGCCCACCGAAGAGGGGAAGCAGCATTTTCATTTTGTTTTTCCCAGACCTCAACAACTCAATAATTAAGTTGGGAGTTTACTTTTCTACTGCATCCTACCGTGTTAGTCTGTGCAGAAACCTCACTCCTAATACAGCTTGACAGTATCTGCTCGGTGACTCAGCATGGGCCTCCTAGGAGCACAGACACACACACACACATACACTCTCTGACATACACTCTCTCTCACACACACACACACACACTCTCACATACACTTTCTCTCACACACACACACACACACACACACACACACACAGGCCAGTGGCCCCCGAGGCTGAGGAAGGTGCAGTCGACAGTGGACCGGACTGGTCCGACTGGTCCTCATGGGGCGTCACCAGCCCAGGCCTCCCGTCCCACATGTTGGAGCGGGAGGGCCAGTCCGCCGTGTGTGCTGGGGAGGGGAGCTGCGGAGGGGAGCTGCCGTCTGAAACGCCGGGGACCCGCCTCCTGTTCCCTCAGAGATAGCACTCCAGGGAGACGGTGTATTTGAATACCGATTAGACGGTGACCCGGGGGCCCTCTGTGGTATTTTGCCGTCGGGATGTTGGGATGTGATATGCAGAGTTAGAGCTGTCCAGGCAGGGGTTGACGATGGAAAAGGGGAGGGGTTACTTTTAATACTTAGGAGGGAAATCTGACAACAACAAAAAAAGCTCTCAGACTCTAATGCTCTCAACACGCCCGCCTGTCGAGATGAGAGATTGTGCTGTCATAGCGTACGTACCGAGGGCTGTGGAGGAAGATAAGCACAGCTCCCAGGGTTTCTCTGTCAACGTGTTCTCCCTCTCTCTGAAGGGGCTGGTTAAGCTTTTGTCAGAAGGGATTACGTAACTGGGAAGGTGTGCCTCGTTAAGTCATTATGTCGGCTGTCGAATCCGTCAACTTTGTTTGTTAACGCTCCTTTCAGCTCATTGTCACTTGAAGAGACACCCGACTGATGCAGGGCCAACGACACTCACAGGCACGCAGACTCGCCGTCAAATGCGAACGACGCAAACCTAGCAGCGCTATTTCTTCATTGTTGTGTGGATGCAAATTTCTGTCTTCTTTGAAGTTGATGTCCCTCAATTTTGAACAACCATATTGAATTTCCTTCTGGATTCCGTATTGAGAGAGACCAGCCTGCGCCTCCAGTCTGTCTGTTCGAGGATGACGAGCTAAAAGCTGTCACGTCCTCAAAGGATGACACCTGAACTCGTTGGCTTATTTAGTGAAGTGAGTGCCTTTTTGTCCAGAGCGGGGCCTAACCCCCAGAGACCAGGCCTCCACTCTTACCCACCCCCCCCCTGCCCCCAGCGTCCCTGCAGCCGGCCTGTCCCACAGCCAGACCCCCATTCCCCTCCCCTGGTCCCTCCCAGCACTTACACTGATTACTGCTGCAGAGAGAGAGAGAGAGACAGAGACAGGTCCTCCGAACCCACACAGCGCCCTGCTGCATCAAGTCCTCCGCTCCACAGCCGGACCCAGGCCCAGCCATCCTGCGGGGGCCGCGCTAACGCCACGACCCCGGTGTGTCTGGGTAACGGAGTCCCTCTCCTATCCGCCGCGCCGCGAGCGCTAAACCAGGCTACATCCCCCACGCTGTGCCGCCAGACAAGGGGTTAACGCCCCCATGACTTATTTAAAGCGCTTCATCAATATTTAAACGGCAGCTTTTGCTGGAGAAGATCCCCAGTGGAGTACGGGTAGAGAGGACAGAGCCCGTCTATAAATAACCCCCCTGCCCAGCCCTGGACTCGCGCTGGGATATGTGCTGGGCATAGCTCCATACCACACAGTCCATTTCCTTATTCTGTACCTGCTTTGATTCAGTATCGGGCCTCTCTTCAAACCGAGGCAGGCTAACAGATGGTGAGATGTCCCAGTCCTGTTCAATCCGGCTGTCGCACGTTGTTGCGTTGCTCTCTGTCCTTGAAGGGACGAGCCATATCTGTAAAGCCTGTTGATTCCCTTTCAATAGTTCGACCACAAGCGTTAGGGCTGTGGCTGTCTTGAGGTGACATGGGGGTGACTGGTGAGGGCTTGCCACCCTCCAGGCTGGCAGGCCTGACTTGTCCTGGTCCTGGGAGGGAGGAGGACAGCCAGGGAGGTTCAGCCTGAGTCACCAGCACCAGGCAGGGTGCAGGAGAACTTCCAACACGTCACCCCACGCCAGAGCTCTGCACTCATCTCCATGTCATTAAGACCCGGCCGAGAGATATTTCACTGGCGGTAAATAAGGACTGGGAGTTAATGATGGTGCTGACGGCGAGCAGTTTCTCAACAGCAGCACTCTCTCTCTCTCTCCCCCCTCCCTTTCCCTTTTGCTCTCTTTCTCCCGCCTCACTCCCCTCTCTCTCAAACGGTCTACTTCTGCTGCTAGGTTTGTGAAATAGAGCTTTCACTTTTTTGCTGTGTCATTTTTGGGGGGGGTTCAAATTCCCCCATACTTAACCCCCAGCGGTCTGGGCTGTGGGGTTAAGGGGGGGGGGGGGGGGGGGGGGTCCGGTGACTGATGGAGCAGAGCCCCCCCTCAGGTGGTCCTCCATATGGGCTGCTGCCGCTCCTCCAGATAGAGCGCCACGCTCTCCTCTCCCCTGCATCCATCTCTCTCCCCCCGTCCCTCCAACACGGCCCGTTCTGGCTGGGTAATCCGAGCGGGCCATCCGCTTTTCCGGTGCAAGCTCCTCACAGGCGTCGGCGTGGGATGATAAATGATGCAAGTATGTGTGTGTGTGTGTGGGCTGTCTCGGTGAGGGATGGGGGGGTGGGGGATCAAGGAGAGAAGACGGAGAGAAGAAGACGGAGAGAAGAAGACGGAGAGGAGGATGAGCGGAGGAGGAGGGGGGCGCGGAGGCTTTTTCATCCAAGAGCGGGTTGGGGTTCGCGGTCGGTTGTGGACGTGCTCAGACGGGGGGCAGGGATGTCTGGGGGTGGAGGGCTGGGGGTGGTGGTGGTGGTGGCGGGTTAGGGGGACATGTGGCCCTCAGGGGGGCCCCGGTCTGGGTGTCCTTTGCAGGGCCCCCTCTCACATGAATGAATCAGACACACCTCGGCCCCTCTGGGGCTCCACAGCCTCTATAAGCACTCTACCATGACAGACACGTACAGTCTGACGGGAACACAAACAGACACACACACACACAAGACGAGCAGGTTCTCTTCCCCTCCTCCACATAGACATGGGTGCGAGTCCAGAAGTTCTAAAACCATACAGAACAACACTGTGCGTCTATCTACGCTATAGGAACTTCTGAGACTCAAAGGATTCCCCCAGGAATCTGGGGGGGCCCCCAGCCAGACCTTCTGAGAGGCTCTTGGGATGGGTACCCCGTGGCGAGGAGAACATTCTTAGCTGGATTAGAGCTGTGTTTGTTTACTGAGGGTGGTTCTGCAGGCATGAGCACCAACAGAAGACCGGGATCAGTGGAGAACACGAGGAGCGGCCAAGGCACGGGAGGGAGGGAGGTCTGGGAGGGGAGGGGAGGGAGGGAGGGAGGGAGGGAGGGAGGGTGGGTGGGTAGGTAGGTAGGGAGGTAGGTAGGTAGGGAGGGAGGGAGGGAGGGAGGGAGGGAGGGAGGGAGGGAGGGAGGGAGGGAGGGAGGGAGGGAGGGAGGGAGGGAGGGAGGGAGGGAGGGAGGGGAGGGGAGGGAGGGGGCTTAGAGGAGGAGATGGAGGATGGAAGCTGTGAGAGAGGAGGAAGGAGGCGAAATTGCTTTTCAGTTTATTTCCCATCTCACGCACGCAACTTTTATGAGATATATCCAAAAGCTCCACACAGCATCCTACAGCTGAAGTTTGTGGATCTGTAAGAACGCTGTTAGGAGGGGAGAGAGGGGTAAACATTACACACACACACACAACTGCACACACACATGTATGGAGAAACAGTGGGAGAGGAAGGCTGATACAAAGGGAGCAATGTTCTCTGATCACACTGCTCACTGAAAACCAAACCAACCAAAGATGACACATCAAGTTCAGCCCCAACCTCAGTTTCCCCTCTGTAGCTTTTATCATCATGAATATTTCACGCACACATACATACATTGTAAATGAGGGAGGCTGGGGAAAAAAACAGCCCGTCTTCCCCTCTCCCTTCTCCTCTCCCTTCTCCTTCCCTGACACCCCCCCCCCCCCCCTTCCTCCTACTCCTCCTCCCCTCCCACACCCTCCCTCTCTTACAGACCCTCTCCCCTCCTCACCCTCCCTCCCCCCTGCTGAGCACGCTGCAGGGAGACTGGCAGAAGCAGCCTGGGGGGCCCCCACGTCACCCCCCCCTCCACAAACACACACACACACTTCCCCCCCCCCCAGCTCTCCATAATACAGACCCCTGCTATGAAAACGCGGGTTGGGCTGCGTGCGTGCACGTGTGTGTGTGTGTGTGTTTGGAAGCCTGAGGTTTGGTTTGCCAGAGCTCCGGCCAATCGTCCAGCCTTGCCTCCGACGGACGAGGTCAGGGGAGTTCACATGCAAAGGAAGAAAAGAGCTCGCCTGTCAGGCTCCGCCAAGAAGACAAATAGACTCTTTCCTCCTCCTCTTTCCTGCCTTCTTAACCTCCCCTCAGCCCTCCCTCCCTTCTCTCCTCCCCTCAGCCCTCTCCTCTCTCTCTCTCTCTCTCTCTCTCTCTCTCTCTCTCTCTCTCTCTCTCTCTCTCTCTCTCTCTCTCTCTCTCTCTCTCTCTCTCTCTCTCTCTCTACCCCCTGCTAAAAGCAGCAGTTCGTCTCTGCTCCAATGTCAGCGGCGGGAGTGAACCGACTCTGGGAGAGTCAACAGCGCGCTGTCAGGCAGAGAGGAGGAGCAGGGGGAGGAGGGGCAGGGTGTGTTTCTGAGTGCGTGCGTGCGTCTGTGTGTGTCGACGGCCGGGCAAGCCACGCCTCTTCTGAGCTGATTCCAGCCGTCACTGGGCTAATGAAGCCCACACGGTGCTGCCTGTCTGCCAGTGTGTCACTGTCACCAGCCTGCAGGACCTCGGCAGCACACACACACACACACACACACACATACATACACCGGGCAGTGGAAAAGATACACACGCACACACACAGCCTGCCTCTACACAGCCACAAGAAAGGCTGGAGAGAAGAAAAGAAGAAAAAGGAGGGAACAAGGGTTTTTTCATTCCTTGCTTTTGCTGTTCTTGCCGGTGGATCTGTGTGGGATAGTGCCGTGCAGGACAGGAGACCGTGTTCCCGGGTCCTGAGCTGAGCCAGACTCCCCCCCTCCCCCCCCCCCACTCCCACCCTCACCCCCCTCTGTGGTCGTGGTTGTTGGATTAGTCCGTCCCGGTGTGGACCGTTCGAGCAGCGGACCGCACCACCATGGGGAACCAGACGGGGAGAGTCGAGGAGCCGGGAGAGTCAGGTGTGCTACCGTGCCGCGTGTCGGGGCTCTCCATCACTGAACGTGTCTTCTGACCGGAGTCTCCTCTCGCTATCTCCCCCTCTCTCTGTTGCTCTCTCTCTCTCTCTCTATTTTTTTTTATCTCTCTCTTTATGTCACTGTCTCTCTGTATTTCTCTCCGTCTCTCACTGTCTCTCTCTCTCTCTCTCTCTCGGACTCTGTACTTCTTTATCTCTCTGTCTCTCTCTCTCCCTCTCTCTGTTTCTTTATCTCTCTGTCTCTCTCTCTCCCTCTCTCTGTTTCTTTATCTCTCTGTCTCTCTCTCTCCCTCTCTCTGTTTCTTTATCTCTCTGTCTCTCTCTCTCCCTCTCTCTGTTTCTTTATCTTTCTGTCTCTCTCTCTCTGTGTTTCTTTATTTCCCTGTCTCACTGTCTCTCTCTGTATTTCTTTATCTCTCTGTCTCACTGTCTCTCTCTGTATTTTGGTAGCTCTCTTTCTCTCCGCTTCCCTCACTGGCTCGCTGTCTTTGTACCCCATTGATGTGGGAGGCAAAGCCGGTGTTGCCAAATAGCCTAGTTATGAACGATCTCATGGCATGTCGGAGAATCCCATTTAAATGATTGATTGTTGGACATATTGCGGGAGGCAGACGTTGTGCTGGCGGTGCTAGATCTAACTAACATGCCCCTGCAGTTGTATACATGAGAGCACATGATGGTGAGAAATCTTTACTGTAGGTACGAGGAGCATTCCTCCCTCATTGGCTCCATTCTTTAAACGGAATGATTCTTTGTGTAATGTGTGTGTGTGTATGCAACTCCCGTTTGTGTTTGCGGAGGGTGTCCGGAAATGAAAAATGTTGACTGTGGTTGATTTCAAAGCAGTTTACTCTCTCTCTCTCTCTCTCTCTCTCTCTCTCTCTCTCTCTCTCTCTCTCAGAGGAGGCAGGGGAGGAGATGGTATCTCTCACACCCTCTCTGTACCCCGAGGAAAGACGGCGATGCACATTTCCATTTCAAAGTCTCTTTTAAATTCAGCTCAGCCGACTTGGCACGCTAAGAGCAAGTGCCAATGTCTTCTTCTCCCCAAATCTGCTGCTGTCCTCAGTGGACGCTTCTCTCCTGGTGTGTTTGTGTGTGTTTGGCCAGGTATGTGGACGACATGAGCCATGCCTTTTGACTCGTGTATCTGTTCTGTACGATCCATGGATATGAATCCCTTTCCAGTCCATTGAGAGTGCTCTTGTTTATGGCTAATGTGGGCAGTGGAATCCCAATGTTACTCATTGTGCTGGGGCGTAGTGCAGAGCCAGGCAGGCAGCCAGTGTTCCTGGGCTCTCAGTACACACACACACACACTACACAGCGTTTATCAGCTGGCGGGTGTTAAGCCATGTCATTTGGTAGCGGTAGCGTGTGTGTTGGGAGATAGCGCAGCACGCTAGCATTGGGAGGTTACAGGAGGGAGCTGCCACATGCATGGGAAGATCAGCTCCCTTTTCCAGTCACACATTCAACCCTCCTCTCCAACAGGTCTCGTAAAGTCGGCAGAACACAGACAGATCTGTACACCGTCAAGCCATTGAGTCAACTGTATTTTGCCGAGGTACAATTAAGTTAATTTCACGTCATGGCTTGCACTACTGGTTTTCACTACCGACCAAATTTGGGTCGAACGAGGATTCTCTCCCTGTGTCCAGACCAACTGTGAATCATATGCCATTGCGTAAACTGACCCCCTCGCTCACACACACACGCATGCACACACACACACGCAGTGAGGTGTCTTCCAAAAGCTCCTCAGATGACTCCCCCTCCTTAGGACAGCTGGGAGGTATCCCACCCCCCCCCCCCCAGGTCTGGCTATTTTCTCCCCGTCACCCTGCCCTGACATCCAGCAATGGCTGCTGCTCCGGTTCCTGGGAGGTCAAACTTCCCCAGCCCACCTGTGGAGCATCACTCATCACCTACACTGCACACAGGAAGCCCCACGCCATCACCAGCCCCAACAGTCACTGGCTCAGTAGAAGCGGAGTGCACTGTCTGGAACAGAAGCCTCGAACGAAGGCTGGGAACAGGGAAAAACGGCGTGTGATGAATGTTCCGGTTCCAGCGGTTCGTGTCAGCAATCACGGGAGATCGTTAGACTCGTTGTAGGATGTCTTTTAATTAGCCACCCCTCCTCGTTAGGGCTCCTTAGGTTCCTCGCTGTTTAGTGGATGGGCCTTCAGAACAGCCAATTTGTGTCATCCATCTCCCCCTCTCCTGTCCAGGAAGGGTTGCTTTCTCCGCCCTCCATAGTCAGACTCTGTTAGACCCCATGAAGATCTCTACCCTCTACTGGAACATTTATTAATCAGGCTATTATGAATATCGGAGGTCCACTGCTCCATCCTAGAGTTGTAACTTCCAAAGATTCAATGAGAATCGATCGTTCGTTCGTGAATCAGTTCATGAATTGATCGTTCGCCTTTCACCGCGTTGTCCTCTGACCTCGAGAGACGCAGAGATCCAGTCTCTCTCGACTGTGGCCGCCCCACATCGTTTTCACCACCACTGGGATTCGTGCGAGTCTGACAGTCCTATTAGGCAGCGAAGCATCGCCTGTGGGGCCATCTGTGTTAAGTCAGAGATGGTGTCAGGCCTGGAGATTAGAACAACCCAGTGGAGGGGTAGGCACGGAAACCGACGGGAGGGAAACATCGGGGGGGGACTGTCAGCGATTTGAAAAACAGCGCTATCTCAAAGTGGAAGGACGAGGAGGCGATCGCGGCCTGGGGCTAAGATAGGGAGGCCTGCGCCGCTCTCCCCCTACCGCCTCGCTGGACTAGTGGCCCGGTGCCCAGCGCCAGCAACAGACACTCTGACCATGACCTTATCAGGGAAATATGGACTCCTGCTGGGGCCTGTTTTCAGACCGGCCTCCCCTCAGTCAGAGTGTGCACTCCGGAGGCGAGAGGGGCAGGATAAAAACCTCTGGGCCGTGGTGAAGCGAGGAGGACGGAGGGAGGGAGGGAGGGATGACCAGAGCCTTTCTTATGCTCAAAAAAGGATAGCGCGCTGCACGGTTCTGCGGTTTCTCCCCCAGCGTAGTGGAGATGTCTGGAGGTAGTGGTAATGCCGGGAGAAGCTGCCAGAGGCTTGGGAAAAGCAGGAGGGGGCTCGATAGTGCCGTGGGGGTTTTTTGTGTGTGATACCAACGCAACGATAACAGTGGTGGTCCCTTGGAACAACAGGGCCTGTTTGTTTTTCTGTGCTCACAGTCTTGGGGCACGGGACGCCGGGGAGGGCGGGGAGCACCGGTTCACCTCAGGACACACCGCGGGCTCACAGGAAGAGATCTCTCAAGTCACAGCGCCGCCTAACCCAAACGGATCACACTCTCATACACACTCAGTTTTTTTTTTTTTTTTGAGTTTTCGCTGAGGAATTCTTTTATATCCACTGAGAATCCTTTTTCTGTTAAATAGCCTCCCTCCTCCGCCCCCCTTCCCTGCTTGAGTGATACTATTTGCATCACAGATGTTTCCCCCCCCTCCCCGTAGTGTGCTGTTGATGTGTCTGGTCACACAGGTGTGTTTTTGCCAGGCGACGTGCGAGCTGCCCTGATTGTGTGTGTGTGTACCTGTCAAGGCAGGTGCCTCCTCGCCCCGGTGTGTGATGCCGTGTGCAGACTCTGCAACCAGCTCCCCTCTGCGCGTGTGTCCCCGTCAGCAGACTCGCCCGCTGACCCTGACAGACAAGACAGCCGGGCCCGCTCCGTCAGGCTCCGCCATCGTCTCTCACGTCGTCCCCCCCCCAGCCCTGGGAGGGAGTCCTTTGGAGCGAGCTAGGCTCGAGAGCGTCTGTCTTGTCTGTCTCGCAGGCGACGCTGCACCGGCCCCTGATTGGGGCGAGGGATTCCGAAGAAGCCCAAGACCACCCGTCTCTCAGTTCCCCCTCCCTGCGTAACTGCACAACCCAGAGTTCATGGCCAGCCCTTTCGTTAAAGCATTCTGATGCAAGCTAAAGAATGACAGGAGGAATGTGCCGCCTCAGCGGTGCTCGGAGCAGAGGAGAGCACAGTGGGGACCGGCCCTCAGGAAACAGCAGGGAACAGCCGGCACTGTCAACACACCCGCTTGTTTTCCAAACGTCCTCTGTTGACAAAGCGAGGTGTGTCCTGTGCGTAAATGTCCCTGTTTTGCGGGTCTATATTGACACACGCAGACATCAAAGCGTGCACGGTCACGCTGAACAGCAGACGTGCGCGTCAGGCCAACACAAAGACAATGAAGTCAGACTCCGTCGATGACACCTTTAACGTTGTGCACACACGTCGCACTTGTTTTTATCTGTGGGCTCTCCAGAACAGTCCCTGGCTGCAGGCTCTGACATCTCCTCCCACAAGCCCGTGTGTGTGACGTGCCCTAATCCAAGCACAGGAGCTTAATGCAAGGTCACGTACCAGCCCTGGATTTCATCTACCAGTGGATACATAAATCTCAGTTTGGATGGAAGTGGCTTGTTCCAACAATGAAGGTCATGCCATCAAATACACAACATATTGCAATGCTAAAGTTACTGAACAATTTGTTCTGTTCTGCTTTCAATTGCAGTTGTGTGTGTGTGTGTGTGTGTGTGTGTGTGTTGCCCTCCTCAAACCTTTTAAATCCTGGCTGGTAAAATCTCCCATTCTCAACCTAATCCTCCCACAAATATATTATCTCTTATCCTTTTGACGGCCGTTTCCAGGAAAGATTCTCTCCCAGTCCTGCCCTCTCCTAAATCGTGCAGTAGCTTACAGTATTTATTGAATCATTAGACTAATGTAGAAACGATGTAGAGAAGGTTGGCGAAGCTTATGCTTTGAAACCAGATGAAACCAGAGTTCTCATGGGTCCATGTGCTCCCTTCATTTCCTTTGAACCGGTTCCTTCTGCTGGTTTGATCTAGTCAGGCCTGCTAATGGAGTGTTTGATTTGTAAACAGGGTCATCTGATGTACATCTTTGGTGGAGCCAATGCTCTCACCTTTTAGCCCCTTCTCGAATAAACCCCACCATGGGAAACACGAGAGATTTGTGGACCGCTGTCCTGAACTGTAACTGCAGCCTTTGAAGAGAATTGGTGTCATCAAAGCCTGGTTGATCACCAAACGAAGCTACGACTGCAGCATTACCATCCCCATGCACATGACCGATTACTACATTTATTCTCTCAGAAGCCACACTGTGGAATTGCTTCTTTTTCCCATCAATACTTTACAGCATGCTGTTTTTCGGTTTACATTTTGAACAGATAGTGGGCTAACTGGGCTCCGAATACTGTTTGCACGGCGTAGCATTTCAACAGCTACAGACCCGCGAACTACAGTTCCTTTAAAACAACAGAGGTAGGTTCACCCTCTCAGCAGTGGATCAGTGTGATTGATGTATCACCTGCTGACAATGGACTAGCCAGAAGGCCTTGGATCCACAGTATGGCAGTTTTTTTTCCCTCACGCACACAATGGAGGTGGGGAGTGCTTGCCCAGACTTCTTCTCCTGAGCCGGCTGCTCCTGTAACTCAGGGGGGGGGGGGAGTCTCTGTTCAGACTTAGCAAAGCAGCATTCCTGCACACTCTGTGTAATCTAGTAATGGCTTTCCTATGTTCGGAGTGCAAGTCTATTTTCCTAACGAATTGCAAGTCAACATGTCACCACTCGGGAGTGAGTCAGCCGTTTGATACCGGCAACTGGGCTCGACGGCTGGGCGTTTCTCCTGCGTTACCGGGTGATTTACAACGTCCTATCAGCCCCCAGCCAAGCCACATCCATTCTGCTCGCTCTTATTTATATGCATGATTAGTATTGGACGGGCCCAAAGGAGGAAATATCACCTCAGCCAATGTGGTGACTGGTTCTTCCATTCTAATCCCGCCTATCCCTCATAGCGAGACACGCCAGACTCCCTCCTACCTTCCTGTGCTCCACCAAGTTCACACCCTCTCAGTTGGTGCATAACATTTACAACCATCTCTGATCATTTGAAAGAGAGCTTGAGTTCCTCTGTGAAATGTCTTTGTTGGAAATAGTTTGGTATCCGTGCTGTATATTGTGGACTACTCTCAAGCCACTGGAGAAGCTCCCTTGGTCAGATCAGGCCTCATTCCTTATCTTTATCTTCACATTCCCTGATAGCAGATTCTCCTGGTCTGGCAGTGAAGAGTCCATCTGCTCCGGCCAGCAGATCAGAGCTCCTGTGATGTATGAATCTGATCTCTCCTGCCTGTCACGTCCATGGAGGTGGGTTTTCAGACCTATGGTCATCTCTCTGGAGACTGGTAGGCACCATGTAAGATCTGCAGAAAAAAAACATTTCCACCGAACAAGGGAAGGGTTGTTGCTTTGTTCTGTGTGTGGATCAGATCGTGGACTTTTCCCAAAAGTGCATTTGTGTACAATGCCAACACAATCATTCCACTAAGCTCAGGGATCAGGCCTCCCCCTTGACTGCTGTGTTGCCTAAGTAAACCACTCCCTAAGGTGCGCTTGCTCTCCGTTGTCCTGGGGAACATTGCAGAATCCTGACCACCATCTACCTGATTTACACACTTGACTGTCACCGGCAAACCCAATTACACTGCCCTTCACAGAAGATAAATCAGATCCCTAGTCCTTGAAATGGCTCCAAAGTGGATCTGGTCTATGGGAAACGAGGGGCTTATTGAAATCCTGCACTAATAGACCTCTCCCAATGCTTTAGTATGTATAATATCCCCTGCTGCTTGGACCATAAAATGGATCTTGTAACGTTGGCTCTGAAGCGGGGCTGAGCCGATTGCATCTGCAGTTCCACTCTCCAACGGTACACCCCCTCCACATGATGTCATGTCCTGTAGCCGACCTGGGGTTCAGCTTTGCTGGGAGTTCTTTTTGACATTCTGGAAGCTTCCGAAGATCAGAGGCACATATTAGCATAAGCAGCGCATAGAAGTACGCGCGTTCCATACCGCAGGAGCCGAGGTTCGTTTTTTCCCTGCATGTCTTCCTCTCTCTCCCGGCTTTTATCTCAAACTGTCTCAATCAAAAGAAATAAAGTCAAAAAGACCCCCCAAAAAGTGGCCCAGATATCGTGAAATGATCGGAAAAAAACTCTCTTAGCAGTGAGAGTGAATACTCCCCATATTTCCGTTGTTTACTACAGTGTCACATGTCATGGGGTTTCCATTCAGTGCAGTGTGGAGAGGGGACATCCAGGCCACTCCGTACATAGTCACCATGACGCACATAGAACCTCCGGTATTTCCCCCCTCCCTCTCCCAGTACCAGGAGAGGAATGCCAGGGAGGCCCAACGTCTGACAGATAAGCTCCAGTTGAACCCCCCCCCCCCCCCCCCCACTCCCTACCCCATCCTGTCCGCTGGACAATAGGAAAGCCAGCCAGCCAGTGAGGCTGGTGTTGTTTGTGTGAGAATGTACCACCCCACATCCACCTGACTGGAAAACATGAGGCTGGACTTCCTGGCACTCAGCTGGCTGGGGGGCGGAGGGGGAGAAGGGGGGTTCGACCAAAAGGTCGTCTCTGATTGAAGTGAAGCCATTGTATCATGTTGTCATCTCCGGGTGCCAGGGCCTTGACTCTTGATGAGCCAGAATCGCTAATCTGTCATCCTTTACTCTTATGTCCACCCGCATGCTGTAAATCAGAGACAGACCGCATCGCCCACAATGCACTGTGTTCCGTCTTGGCAGCTGTTGGGCCAATGCTGGAGTCTGTCCAGCCACACGACTCAAGTTATTTGAGAGCTCAGTCTTCATTGGAGAGATAGATATGGCCAGGGTGCATTATTATGATGAGAGGAAGTCTCACGGTAAGTCATGGAGTGCTATCAGATCATCGGAAAGCAGGCTGCATTCTTTGTAATTAAAGTATGAGTTCATGTAAACAGCACGTTCGTTTCAGGAACAGTGATTCAACGCGTTTAGGAATGAGGTAACACCCGTCCACTGTCGATGTTTGACATTTGGAGGGTTCTGTTTAGGAACAAGCCAATGGAAGTGAACACTTTTTATTTGGGGTCAGCAGCTTTCCAAAGGATTGTTGATTTTGGCTAGTGCCTTCAGTTTGCCTTAGCCAAACTTGCTAGTTTATGTGGTTGCTCATCCAACACCTTCTACCTCCTGAGTGAACACAGCCCTCTCTCGATTCAGCGCTGAGAAAATGACTTTTCTTCCCCGCTGAGAATGGCCATGCTTTAAAACACTAAACCACTGTGTCACGAAATGTCCAGTAGGCCCACTATTCCTTGTTCTGGAGCATGAAAGAGGCCCTCTATGACAGGGAGCCCATTCTTGTTGGCAGCGCATGTCCTTTCTCTCTCTCCAAAGCTGGTGTTTCAGATTATTTACACGCTATCAATGAGAGCCAGTCCCCAGAGGCTGTGGGAGGATTTATCCTCTGTGAGTGGAGGGAGGCACCTCCGTGAGCCTTTCAGCTGCCCCAGTCCAGACGTTGTTTTCTGGGGCCTGATTTCAAGATTCCCAGGACTGACTGGGGCTGAATGGGACTGGACCTGGGACCTCCAGCCCAGAGGACAACTTCGAATCAAAACGGAGGAACACTGACGTCTCTGTTTCTCTCTGTATCTCTCTCTCTCTCTCTCTGTATCTCTCTCTCTGTATCTCTCTCTCTGTATCTCTCTCTCTCTCTGTATCTCTCTCTCTGTCTCTATACCTCTCTCTCTATGTATCTCTCTCTGTCTCTCACTCACTCTGCTTTACTCCCATGTCTGCTGCTAAAAATAGACGAATAACATTTGACACGACATTGTCAGTTAAAGGTTAAAGTCAGGCCATGCTCACTCCGGAGCCAGGAAGCTTTCCTCTCAATTGCTTCTTCCAAATCGTTTTTCTTGGCTATTATCTCACCGCCTGTAATTCAATCATAATGGATGCTTTCAACTTTTTTTGTACATTTGGAAAACATGGCTTAGATAAACAGGCTTAGTTTGTTTCTCTCCCACGACAGGGCAGGTGGCAGCCATAGTGATCCCTGTAGACGAGATGGAGACTTTGAGGCTCAATACCTTTCTTCTTTTCCAGCCCACTTCTCAGCCCGTGGGATGCCTGAGTCCTCTCTCTTTCTCTCCCTCTCCCTCCCCCTCTCCCTCGGCACGTCTCTGCCCTCCTCTGAGACTGGCAGAGCAGCATGCGTTTGATGGGATGATTCACCGTCGAGCAGCTGCCGTGCGCTGGCCTCGACGCGGTGCGTCCAACCGGGCCCTCTCTCATCCATCACCGCGTGCCTCCCCATATCAGGCCAGGTTTGGTTACAGTGGCTCAGGGAGAGAAGAGAGAGCTCCATTGTCACGGTCTCTCCACGCCGCAGCGAGATGTCCTCGCCGCCGCCGCGGGTTCCAGCAACTCGCCCCCCCCCCCAGCGCCGTGCCGTTCGGCCCGTTGGCTCGTCGTGATTTCTTGTAATTTATGTCACACTACAGCATGTGCCCGGAGAGCGAGGGGTGGTGATGTCATGGTACAGTAAGCGAGAGGTGGCGGGTTCCAAAGAGGAGTGAGTTCATTGGGAGCGCTCCACCATCTGGGTTTGATTCTGTTTGCCGGGGCGGAGAAGGAGAAGCGGACCTTTAGCTGGGCGGGGGGCAGGAGAGTGGGGGGGGGGGGTGGGGGGGGTCCCAATGAATGGTCGATGTCCCAGAGAGTCCCCACTCCCAACCATTAGTCATCTTCATGGAAAATGACCGTTCTTCAACACGTCCGCCTCTTCATCTCTCTCCAGTTCTCTCTGTTTCCCTCGCTCTCATTCTCCCTCTCCCTCCTCTCTGTCATCCATCTCTCTCCTCTCTCCTCCTCCTCCGTTCCCTGCAGGGTGTGAGGTAGGCTACGGACCCCCCGAGCTGTGCTCTGTTTCCCATCCCCATAGGCTTCTGTGATGAGACAGATGGACAGAGAAGGGGTCTCCCATGGTCTTTGTCACCATGTCCCCAGGAAATAGGATCAGTCAACACAACTCTGTCTGACGGTGCATATGCATACCTGTGTGTTTTAATCGATTTAATTATTTTTTTGTACTTGGGATGATACCACAGGCCATGTGGTATTGCTTCTTTCACAACACCCCCCAAAACTCTTTGTTCTTCAATCTAGGTGTTCAAATCTTACATCTCATCATCTGCATCATTTAGGAGTGCCTGGCCTCATTCTGTCTGGAAGGGATGCATCCACTGTGAAACACAGAGACGAATCGTTATCGACTTTTAATGGCAGGGGGAGGCGTTGACAGAGCAGACGCCAGTCCACTGGGTAATACGGCAGAGGGTCTGGATCTGACGGAGAGGAGAGATACACTAAAGCTGATTCATGGGAGTTCAAGCCACTGGCTTAGCTCGCTCACACTCAAGCTGAGTAGTCCGGTTCGATTCTCCTCTGCGTTCTCGTGGGGCCGGGTGCCAAACCTCCAGTGTCCACGGTGCCAATCTTGTCTGGGATTTTTACAGCATTTATTTATTCATGTTGGTCGCTGGAACTGGAACTATTTGGCATTTTTCATCATGCGTTTTTATCAACCTGACCAGTTTTGACATTGTTATTCTAAAAAGCAAGACGTTTCTTTGCTGTGTAGTAGTGGTGTTGCTCAAGGTTGTTCCAGTGTGTTCTGACTGTGTTCTCTTTGCCCTTGTCTCGGTCGTGTCAGCCCATCCACAGCAGTGCAGGTTTAGAATGCTAAACTGCACTGGGGCCCCGGAGATGGTGCCAGGCTTGGCAGCCATAGCCACACTTGCCAGTCTAGACAATGAGGTGATGCTCTCAGCAATGTGGGCTGTCAATGGGAGGATGCTTGAAAACGCCCCGGGGGAAATAGGATACCCATTCCAAATACGATCAGGATGTCTGTCGCTGTGTGATTTGGGCTCTGTATGTTTGGGTTTATTGTGTCATCTGGTGTTTAGGTGTGTGTGTGTGTGTGTTGAGGTTTAGATGCTTCATCGTTGTGCCCATGCAGGGGTGTGTGTGTGCCCTGTGGGTTTAATGAAAGAGTGTGTGTGTGTGTTTGTGTCTGGGTCCTAAACACAGACACACACACACACACAGACACACACACAGGCTCTCTTTGTGCTCGGCTGACTGTCTGAGGTTCTTTGTCCTGGAATGGTTCACGTGCCGACGGACCACCATTGTCATCCCTGGATACAAAAACCTCCCCTATGTGTGTTGGTGTTTGCTGATGATTTGAAATCAAACAATACAAGCTTTTAAACGGTGCTCATGCGGAGGGGGGAGGGGAGGGGGGGGTCAGTAAATGCTTTTCATGTTTGTGAGGGGTCTGAAAAGCCACAGCTGGTTGCCCACGGTGATGCCACTGAAAGGCCCCAGCTGAGTTCTGAATGCTTCGGGAGCACAGATATGGTGCCAGACAGACCCCCCAGACCCCCCCCACACACACACACACAAACACACACACACACTCACCCCATGACGGTAGAAGAGCACCGTGAATGCAGTATGAAGGAACAGTTTGACATGACCAACATTCTTTGGAGTAGTGAAGTCACCAACTAACTAGGATGTCAGACTGGTGTCTTGTTATTCTGTTCCAGAACTGAAATGTGCCAAATGATGCGTCTATTGCATCATTTGGCTCTCCGTTTTCATTGGCTAGCTGTGAGACACGGTTCGCCATCACTGCTGGAAGGGTTTAGCTTGGCCTGAATGGAAATAAGTTTAAGGCCTGTCTATTTCACAAGAGGCTATCTTAACCTCACCAGCTCAATCAATGGACTGGCTGGAGGTAATCCTCATAAATCTGTTTAATAGTTAGCAGATATAATAGGAAACGTTCTTTAAATGATCTCGGTAACAGTGTGTGGCTGTTTTTAGTGGGGTAGGGCTACATGACCTCATACTTAGACTTCAGTAAGAGAAGTTCTAAGTGTTTTCACTGCCCTAGACAGCTTCTCCAAGTAGCTACAGCGTACACTGAATCTGTTTTTGATCCCTGCTTCACAGGTGTCCAACCAGCCAAGAAGTCCGGCATCCCAGCCCCTAGGGAGATCGCTCCCACCGTCCCCAGGGAGCGCGTGTCTCTCCGGGACCAGCTGAGAACGTCCACAGCCAAGAAGATGGTGCCCAGCTCCAGCACCTCCAGCCTGTCCACCCTGGCCAAGCAGCGGGGCTCCACAAAGGGGCGGGCGGACGCCGAGGGCGTGGACAAGGGCCTGCTCGAGTGCCAGGTGAAGGAACTGCTGGCGGAAGCCAAGGCCAAGGAGTTTGAGATCAGCAAGCTGAGGATGGAGCTGCAGCGCTGCCGGGGCAAGGCCTCCTCCTGCTCCCCCTCCTCCGGCACGCCCTCGCCCCAGGAGGGAGGCCCCGAGCAGGGGCGGGCCCTGCCCGGCGAGGCCCTGGTCCTGGTGGGGGAGCTGAGGGAGAAGAACGGCAAGTTCCAGCGAGAGCTAGCTGCTCTGCGGGAGGAGAACCAGAGCCTGAAGGAGAAGCTGCTGTCCCTGGAGGCCTCTCCTCTCTCCAGCAACAGCACCTCGAACGCCAGCCCCTCCAAGCCCTCCGTCAACGGGCTCCCCTCCGACGACGCCGCGTCAGAACTCCCCCGCCCGCCCGCCGGCGGCAGCCCACTCCAAACATCCGTCTCCTCCGGCAGCGACATCACCAAGGGCTCCCCCTCGCCCGACTCCTCGGAGTTTGAGAAGATCCCCTCGCGGTCCGACTCGGCGAACAGCGGCGTCGGCGGTGTGAAGGGTCTGTCGGCGACGGATGGGGGTCGCGACCCCTCGGTGGAGAGCCTGACCGAGCAGATCCAGAAGATGGAGGAGAGCCACCACAGCACGTCGGAGGAGCTCCAGGCCACCCTCCAGGAGCTGGCCGACCAGCAGCAGGTGGTCCAGGAGCTCACGGCGGAGAACGAGCGCCTGGCCGAGGAGAAGGGCCTCCTGCAGGCCTCCCTGCAGCAGCAGAGGGAGAGGCTGGAGCTGCTGGCCCAGAAGAACGAGGCCCTGGCCTCCAGGCTCCAGGAGCAGGCCCTGCTCCAGGCCCAGAGGGAGGAAGAGGAGGAGGAGGAGGCCAGCCAGGGGCCCCGTCTGGCCGAGCTGGAGCAGCGGTACTCGGACCTGGTGGAGGGCTCACGCTTCGAGAGGGAGAAGCTGGTGGGCATCCAGCAGCAGCTGACGGGGAGCCTGAGAGCCCTGGAGCAGGAGCACCAGGACGCCCAGGGCCAGGCGCGCTCCCTCAGGGAGGAGAGGGACGGCCTCCAGGCCCGCGTGGCCAGGGAGGTGGAGGCTGGGGGTCGGGCCGCCCGGGCCCTGGAGGAGCTCCGGGCGGCGGCGGACGGCCTGAGGGGGGAGAACGGGCGCCTGAAGGCCCAGGTGGACGTGGAGAAGCAGAAGGTGTGCGAGCTGAAGGCCATGCAGAGCGCCAGCGACAACACGGAGCTGCAGGGCCTGCTGAAGGCGGCTCACCTGGAGAGAGACAGGCTGGAGGGGGAGGTGACGGAGGGGCGACAGGAGCGGCTGCAGGCCCAGGCGGACGCCGAGCACGTCCGGGCCTTGCTCACCAAGGTGGGTGAGATACGGGGGGAGGGGGAGTCGGCGGGTGGGTGAGGGGTTTCTTTAAGACTGCACACGCAGGCACAGAACATTCTTGAAGGCTCATAGGGACACTGTGTCACACATTCACGCATCTCACATTCAATAGATTTCAATGAAGCTTGAGCATGATATTGTAAAGGGAAGAAAAAGAGTCATGTGTGGATTTAGAGGGGAGCAAAGGTTAGAGGAACATGTTTTCCTTGACAGGATTCGGAGGAGGAGGTCTCTATCCCTTCCTTGTTAGCACCAGGTGTGCACAAGGATTAGCAAAGAGCCGTTTGGTCTTTGTGGTGAAAGTGCAAACACACGCCTCCCCGCTCATATTTAACTGTGCACACAATAAGTCACAGTCAGGCTGCCATAATGGTTTGAATAGCACTCCAGCCTAGACAGACTATATATCCTGCAGGAGCCAGGATCTCAACCCTGACAAGTGAAGTCATATCCTGTGAAAGGGGATCATTGCCCAAGCGCAGGTTTTCCCCCCTTACATCTCACACAACCCCATGTCTGGGTTTGGATTGTCATCTCTTGCTGATGATGTCATCCCGGGATGTGTCCCCAGCAGCTGTGACTCAGCGTTGTGATGTCATCACTGTTGGACGGCGAGCCGAGGTGAATCGGACTCAGCCTCTGTAAACGAGACACGTGTAATCTACTGGAGAAGGTTTAATGTCACACACTGTTTGTGTTTCCATTAGATTACTGTCACTTCATTGAACTGTAAAGGCAGGAAACTCTGTCTGTCTTCCTCAATTACCTAAAAAAAACAGGGCACTGGACGACGGTGTAGGTGGCGCCTTTAGCAGGTGTGTCTCTAGGGACCCGCGGACGTGCAGCGTTGACTGTAAAGTCGTTTGGATGAGCGATTTGCCAAACGTAGCGTTTGCCGCCATGTTGAGCTGCACCGAGCCATGGATCACTCCAAGAGGGTATCTCTCCACACGGCAGGATACACTACCCCGACCTACCCTGTTAGCCAGATCCTCAAAGGATTTGATTCAAACGGGCAGTGCACCAGTACCTTCTAATAGCAGTGAGAGGGAGTCAGTCTTGCTCCGGACCATGAACTATAAACAGAATCAGATCAGTGAGTCATCGTCGCCTTACCATCAACAGCTGTTGCTTTGGTTCTTTTTACCTCAAGTTCATGCACTGGCACAGACACTAGCAGTGTAGCAGTGTCAAAGTGCACTTCAACATTTCCTGTTCTTCACATCAGACTGTGCTGAATCAGGGCTGCGATAAGATCACCTTCACGCACCACGGGATGTTTCGTGTTTGAACTGGCCGAGGAGCACACACGGTCTCTCTGTGTCGCTGCAACGCCTCACACGTCGTCCCAATCAGCTGCCGTAGAAAGGGATTCCACACCGGCAACAGCGCCAGCTCATGGTGGCCATTGAAAAACACAATCCCTCACCGTCGCACCGACTAACCTAACCCGTCGTGTCGTGTGTTCCCTCCAGACGGAGGAGGAGTGTCGGCTGGTCCAGCAGCGAGCTGAGAGGAGGGAGCTGGACCTGAGCGAGAGGGTCAGCGCCCTGGAGGAAGACAGGCAGCAAGCCGAGGCCCAGATTAAGGACCTGAAGGAGACCATCTTCGAGCTGGAGGACCAGGTGGAGCAGCAGAGGGCGGTGCACCTGCACACCAACCAGGCCATCCTGGACTTGGAGAGTGAGTGTCCGCCCTTGGCTCCGCCCCGGGGCTTAGCGTATAGCTTCTCGTTTGGACCTTAGGGAGGTCCTACCTTGAACGCTGAGCTGCTCGTTGGAACAGCTCATACTGTTGGTCAGGGATGCAAAAAGAATTAAGTAGGATGTTTTTTTTACCAGGTTTAGGGGGTCAGGGGGGGGGTAGTGGTCTTCCTCTCTTTCTCACTCTTTCTCTCTTTTTCTTCTTCCATCCCTGTCACTCTGAGTCGATTTCTCTTTTCATCTCTCTCTCTCTCTCTCTCTCGCATGCATCTAGATTGGCACTGACAGCTTGAGCCCTGTATCTGGTCTGTTACAAGACTTATGACAAACTAGGAAAAAGTCAGACAGATCATGTAGTCAGCCCTGTGATCATTCCAAACACAATTTCAGTAAATGGAAAAACACGTTTTGTCTCGTGATGCATACACCACACAGCTGTAACGAGACACACTTTGAGACTGCGATAGATGAACACGCCTACCATATTAGCCTTCAGAAGATTTGTTGGGGGAAGCGTTCCAGTATGAGCTTTGTGGGATAGATCTTCTGGGAACATGTTCTCAAAGACTTCCTCCCCTGCAGACCAAGTCAAGAAGTTGGAGGAGCAGAAGGCCGAGGTGGAGCGACAGCTGAAGATCCTCAGAAAGCAGATGAAGGTGAGTCAGAGCACACAAGTCTGGGAGATCCCAGAGGGAGATCTCCCACTGGTCTACCCCAAGCCTGGGAGATCCCAAGTCTGGGAGATCTCCCACTGTACACGTGTGAGCACATTGTGCATGTGTGTCGGACGTGTCTCTCCGCTCCTCACCGGCGTGCCCCGCGTGTGCCTCAGGACGAGACGGAGGAGTGGCGGCGCTTCCAGGCGGACCTCCAGACGGCGGTGGTGGTGGCCAACGACATCAAGGTGGAGGCCCAGCAGGAGCTGCGCTCGCTGCGGAGGAGGCTGCAGGAGGAGCAGGAGCACAGCGCCAAGCTCTCCTCCGACCTGGAGCAGCTGCAGGGGGTCGGCAGGTAGGTCGTCACAGCGCCCCCCCCTGGTCCCTCACCCCTCTCCTCTGGCTCTGTCTAACCCTCCTCCTCCTCCCTGCCTCCCTCCCTCTCAGCATCGGGCTGTAGCCTCGCTGTCTCTCTCTCTTTCTCTCCTAACACACCCTCTCTGTCCTAGGGCTTGCCACATCCCACTGTCGGTGTGAATGTTTTGGTCTGATCCTAGTTAAGTGTGGGAGCCAAGTGGGAGACGGATGTTTGGGTTCCCGGTGATCTGGGACCGATTTGTTAAGAAGCTTCCCAAAAGGCAGCTTTGGCGTAGGAGATTATGACAGATATGGGTCTTTTTCGGGAGGGGTTGCATTGAATTTTAGTTTACGGCTAATAGCAGTTTGTGATTTCTCGATTTAACAAAGTGTAATCTTAATACCTCAAATCCTGGGATTTTCTCATCTTAAATCCTTGGATTTGGAGGGGTTTAACAGTCCTGGGATTTGGCAAACCCTGTTGATAGATTAGCCGTTTTCTCCTGCAGTACTTCTCTCTGTATCCTCAAGCAGCTGCAAGCTCTCTGGCTGGCCTGGTCCGTCTCAGACCAACGACCTGTGGCAACACTCTAGCCTGTCACTTCACTACTACCAGCACCGTGTAGACAGACACACGTGAAGGTTTCCATGGTGACCCCTTTTGATCGCATTCTAGAACAAGTAAATGCAATTTTGCATAAACGCGTCAGTTGTCAAGAAAACGGATGCAGGTGAAATACAACTGGACAACCCTGTGCTGTTGTGTTTTTGTTTAGTTTTTTTTACGTTGTGTTACCACTATTTCTGCTGCACCAAAAACGTATTTTATTGATTGAATTAATGATGTTAGTGGTGTAACACCCTTCAGTCGACTGTGTGTGTGTGTGTATGTGTGTGTGTGTGTGTGTGAAGGCTGCAGGAGTGTGTGTTAAGACGTCCTTCATGCCGATCGCTGGGCCAGTCACCTCCTCTGTAAGGAGGGTCTGTGTGAGTTTGGACTGTAGAGGGCTACAGGATCTGTATCGCCACTCTGCAATTATTACAATTAACTCAATAACCAAGCCTGAAAATCAGTGGTAGATTCAAACATACATGCGTACTGTAGATGAGGAAAATACAATCGAAAATATCCAGTGTTTTGTTTTCATTTATTTACGGTTTAGTCAATAAATCATACTTTTTCAGTCACAAAATGTCGATAGTTTGAGCAAAATCCTGCGCTGGAGGGAACAGTGAAGTCCCTATTTGGCACTATTCACAACAGTTAACACCTGAGCTGAAACAGCGCTAAGGTAGTGTGAGGTGCTTGACCTTGGGCCCTCCCGAGGGACTAGGCGCTCTGCCGCGTGCCCTCCCCCCCAGCTGAAGCAGCAGGAAGCCCCTGTGACAAGGCTCCTTATGTAAAGCCCAGGTGAGTGTCCTCACACTGAATGCCTTGAGAGTGAATGCCGTTAGAGCCAGCCTGCGTGATGCTACTGATCCTCCCACTAACGCACTGCTACCTTCTCTGCTGCTTCTCTCTGTCTGACTGGCTGTCTGACCGTCTGACTGGCTGTCTGACCGTCTGTCTGACTATCTGTCTGACTATCTGTTTCTCTGATTGGCTGTCTGTCTGTCTGACTGGCTGTCTGACTGGATGGCTGATTAGCTGTCTGTCTGACTGACTGTCTGACTGACTGGATGGCTTCCCAAACCTAGAGATGCCTTTCATCGAATTTTCCGGGGGGTGAGGGCCCTGAGGGGAGATGAACTGGGTTTGCTTTGCTTGACTTCAGCTACTAAACTGTAGATCCTCGGCGCCCCCTGCTGTTGTTGTTTTGAATAACTCCTCTACCTGATACTTGTCCACCACACAGCATGAGGACTGATGATTAGCTCTCTTGCTATTGAATCGTCTGCTTGATCAGGTGGAGGATTATATCCCGATCGCACATGCATATGAACACACAGGACTTGTTTAAGATCAGGTTGGATGGCCCTCCTTGTAGATGCATGGGTTAGGACTGCATTGGTGTAATCATAGAATTATACAATACGCTACGACTCCAGAAAATGTTGACAAGCAATGACAGATTCGGCCCTTAGAAGGATTTCATGAGGTTTCGTTTCTTTTCATATTTCCGTCGGTCTTCACCAAGGTGTTGTTCTTGTTTTTCAGACT
The DNA here is from genome assembly GCF_021917145.1 of Hypomesus transpacificus. Taxonomy (NCBI): domain Eukaryota; kingdom Metazoa; phylum Chordata; class Actinopteri; order Osmeriformes; family Osmeridae; genus Hypomesus; species Hypomesus transpacificus. The sequence goes on along the minus strand of NC_061064.1, from coordinate 7,040,333 downwards.
CGGCCCTGGAGCCAGTTTTGATACCAAGACTGCCGTGGAAGGCCGGTAGGAGACCCCGGCCTCACCGAGCCCAGATGAACACAGTGTTATTGTACTGATCTGTTTCCCTCAGTACCACCATGCTAAACGTCACATTGTACAGAGGTCTGATCACCTGCCAGGGTGACCAGTACCGATGCAGTATATTCCCAAACCGACAGGATTCACCGATTGACTGTACTCGTGAACCGGTCCTTTTGGAAATATTTGGAATAAAATGTCATTTGTCATTTGCATATTTGCTCAAATGTTTGTGACGATCTTTTCCTTCGGTCAAGAGAAGTGATCAGTGATTTGCAGACACGTTTGTTTTTCTCTGTCTTTTTCCTTTGCCTTTTAACAGCTGAAATTGCCATGGTAGATAATCATTTGTTTATTGAAATATAATAATCTGCAGTTGGTGAAACCAACTCTTGCTGGGTTTACACATGCAGCTCTGAGAATCAGAGTTGGTATCAAAAGGAGTTGTCTCATTATCACAACAGGCTGGCCAGTTATATGAACAGTGGAGTTAGATTTACAAGTTTAAATAGTTTCTCATTTGGATTTATTTCTAATAGATGTCTGCTTTCCAGCGAGAATCGGGCTGTTTCCTGGAATATCTCGTCAACTCAAAATTCTGGCATAACCACAATTGAGAGATAATATTACATTTAGCCGGACAAGTTTTCTAGTTGCATTATTCACAAACCTATGTTCCCTCTCATCTCTGTCCTACAATCACTATCTGTTAAGTGGTTTAATAATGTTTACGTTTTGTGAAGTTTAATGACCACATAATTTCACTTCTATGAGATTATCCTTGCAGACACATGTTTGGTGTTGTACAGTGGTAAGTTAGTTGGAGAAAACAAGCCACGTTTCGCTTCTATCCACAAGTTCTTTGCGCCACGTTGTTCTGTGAGTGTCGTAATAAACCACTAGGAGGCACTATAAACCAATAATCCAGCGGCTCATTAACTGGGCTCCTTGGTCAGACTTACCTCTGCACTGGACCTGAGTTGTGTGTTGGACCACTCTTTTCTAAATGCTCACCAGTTTGAGGTCAATGCTGAGCTGCAGTAACATATCACATATAGCAACACAGGAAGTACACAAGTACTCAGGAAGACACATGGAAGCCATGATGGTAGATGCCTGTCACTGCCCTAATCAGTTATCACTGCCTCAAACTTACAGCGGTGCCTCTATATCAACATGATCAACTCACAATGTGTGTTCCCATAGAGCTGGTGAAACTGTAGTAGTATTTATTTGTACTATGAATGTTTTACTGCTCATTCTAAAGCAACCCCTCCTTCAGGACAACCCATTTACTCACTTATTCAGGGTAGACATGTGATCATTGTCGCCCATAAACCTCCACACAGACTAACTGGCATCTCATCAATCTCAGGTTATTATCACTCCCCCTGAATGAGACTTATAATATGAATGCAGTCTTACAAAAGCCATAGTGCTCAACCAGAGACAAACATTAAGGACTGTCGGTTTGATGTTGCCAAAAATACGACCTGGAAAAGATGATGTGCTAAACCTGTATCTGTCTGCAGTTCAGCCATTTATCCAACTACCCAGTGAATGTGCAACTATTTTAAGTTATTCGTAGGTTGAGTGAGTCTGGTTGTATGCCTGTGACAGATCAAAATATACAATGCTGTTTATCCAGAGACATAGTCAATGTACAGTGTTTGTCTGGTTCAACCTTTTTGTATTTGTCCATTGGTAAGTCAATAAATGAACTGACTCCAGTCTGGCCATCCTTGTGTACGCTTGTTTGGAGTCTGCTCTCATTGGACGGTGAAACGAGTTCTGCTTTCTCGTCAGATTCCTCACCTCATATCCCCTTACCCTTCCGTCAATGACGAGCTTTCATCACTCACTGCCAGTCCGCGCTAGTTAATAACCTGCGGCCCAGTGTTTACAGCAGGAGTCAGGAGGAATCATTTGTACCCCGAACTCTATCGAGCGCTTAGTCCTAAATTAGGGCAGATTAGCGGTTATTGACATTGTAATCTGATTATGCTGCCGAGAACCTCAGGTTTATCCTTTGAGCAAATATTACATTAGTCGGGCAATGTACTGAACAAACATCTCATCATTGGCTGGCTATGTAAGATTGATTGATTGATTGAGATTAAGATTGAGCCATTGTTTTGATATGATCCAGCTAGTTAACGATTGCCTTTGCGATAAGACTTCAAAAAGAGAGTTAAGAAATGTGTGCATTGTTTGTACAGACTCTGGCACAACTACATGTCAACACTCATTTTTCCAAGGTAGGCTCAGTATGACACATATTGGCGTTATGTCAAAGATACCCAATTGACTACGTCCTGACATTGAGCTACGACAGAGAGCTATACAATCTCCATCTCCCCCCCCCCCCCCCGACAGAAATAGTAAAGATAGAACCAAAGGAGGAAGCCGAGGGTGGTCGGAGGCAGCCGAGGGTGGTCGGAGGCAGCAACAAGATAAGACGCATGTAGAAATGACTCACTCACTCACCGCAATGTTGGATGTTTTGTGAATTTCCTTGGTCTAGAAAATAGACCCACGTTGTTAAATGTGGGTGAGTGAACTCTGCCCGGTTCCAAACAGTCCTTTCTCCTGCCCGTGGGTGTTCCTACACGGTGATGGTGTGTCTTTCTCTTCCCCCCCCCCCCCTCCCCCCCCCCCACAGGGCGCGATTGGACGAGGGGAGTCCGTCGGACGCCGACGTCGGCCCTCATTGGTGTGCGGCCGCCGCGGTCCAGACCCCGCCCCCGGACGCCAACGGCAACGCCGCGTCGGAGCCGGGAGCCACCGTCAAGTCCCTCATCAAGTCCTTCGACACAGCTGTACAGAGTGAGCACACACACGCACGCACACGCACCAACCAAGCCTGCCAGGGTTTTGGTTCAGGAGAACAACAGATGTCAGTCAACATAAGGTTATATAACGTTAATGTAATCCGCTGAAGCCACGGCAGCTTCTCTGTGTGGCCGGGCTGTCCAGAGCTGTGCTGCGTGGGCGGCAGAGGTCCCCGTAGATCTATCCCGCCGTCGGGGTGGAAACGTTTTTATTTTGAGAGGCCGTACTGTTGAATCATGGGGGAGATGTTCCAAACAATTCCAGATATTCTGTGGAGGAAGGAGAACAAAGGAAAAACAACATGGTGTTGACACAAACCCTCCCCCCGGTACACCATATCAACTCAATTAATATTGGCAGGTGGCTGCCATGGGACAACACAACCAACCACATGCGGTTTTCTCCCTTAAATTTTCAACGCCGAGAAACGGTCCTGTGCTCCGCCACGTGAGGCGTTATCCGATGTGTCTGCTGTCTCTCAAGAGGGAGTCAGGTGGCTGAGCGGTTAGGGAATCGGGCTAGTAATCTGAAGATCGCCAGTTGGATTCCCGGCTGCGCCAAATGACGTTGTGTCCTTGAGCAAGGCACTTCACCCTACTTGCCTCGGGGGGAATGTCCCTGTACTTACTGTAAATCGCTCTGGATAAGATTGTCTGCTAAATTACTAAATGTAAATGTCTCTTCCAGACTGTCCGGGCCACTCGGTCCAGATGCACTCGTCCCCCCGCAGTCCCCTGAGTGGCATCCCCGTCCGCAGCGCCCCGGCCGCGGCCGTCTCCCCCGTCCAGGTACGGACCCCTTCTCCACCCAGGACCGGCCTCACAGGACCTCTCCCCCCTAGCCTACCCTTAAACGTCATAGCATGAGACGTGACTCAAATGCCATGTCGTTCTCGTCACGAGGAAAGCTCATGTTGAATGCCTGCTGTTGTTGTTGTTTTGTAGAGACATTCGTACATCAAGCCCCTCTCCAAGACACTGGAGAAAAGGATCAATCATGGGGACTTTTCCCATCCAGGTGAGCTGCAACTTTTGGTTTAGTCCAAATGGACAACCTTTAAGCCAATCTGTTTTCCTTACATCTGTTTGTCAGCCATGTGTTGTGTCACAAGCAACTGTTGTAAGAATCGAGCAGCACTGTGTACAGTTGAAGTTCATCATGAATGCATTCATGTCTTTGCGCTCTCTGTGGTTTTCTGGTGTGCGCTCTGCTCAGTGTGATCATCCCCACTCTCTCAACGCTAGTCGGCCATCTTGGTTTTCTCATGAATCCACAGGGATAGGACGCTACTATGATTTACCGCTCTGGAAAATTACTTGTTCAAATGTCTTGTCTGTTTAGGCCTTTAAGTGGTCACTGTTGAAATGAAACTAAAAAAGAAAGTTGATTTTATCCAGCTTGTGTTTGGACAAAGAACAACTAATGAAAAGTTTCAGCACATTATGCTATTATTGTTACCCAGCCAAGCAGAGACCACCACATACACAGTGTCTAAGTCATTTGACTTAACTTGGTCTTTGGTGCAGGTCTAGAAGGTCCCGGAAAAGTAATCAGAGTACTGTGAGACAGACACCGACAAGACGGAAGGTTCTAGTATAATATCCAGCCATGTTTATCTTCTCCTTTCTGTCCCTCCCACCCCTCCTCTGTCGCCCCCCCTCCCACCCATTGCTCTGTCCAACATATCCTTATCATCCTCCTCCCTCCTTCCTTCCCTCCTCCCCTCTCCTCAGATAAGTTGGGGGGTGGAGGGGATGACATGAAGCCCAGCAGCCTGATGAGGAAGAGCCCCTCTCTGGAGTCGGTCATCAAGATCCCCGCCAACCTCAGCCGGCCCAGCTGCTACAGCTACAACAAGGCCAACAGCAAGCTCAGGTACAGATCCAGCAGGGAGATACAGCTAGCTCAGACACAAGGAAATACAGCAGGGAGATACAGCTAGCTCATACACAGGGAGATACAGCAGGGAGATACAGCTAGCTCAGACACAGGGACATACAGCAGGGAGATACAGCTAGATCAGACACAGGGAGATACAGCAGGGAGATACAGCTAGCTCAGACACGTAAGGGATATTGCCCGACGAGGTGTACAATATCACCTGATAATGGACTATGCGGAGGCGTGAACCGTCCGACGCGCAGCAAAGTAAATTTTTTATGGCTCTGGGTGTCGGCATATCACCGGATAATGGACACCCCTGCAGCCAGACAGAATCGAGTATTCACCAAGACCATGGTATAAAGGGAGATACAGCAGGGAGATACAGCTAGCTCGACACAGGGAGATGCAGCAGCGAGATACAAAAGGAAGATACAACAAGGCCAACAGCTACTTCAGGTACAGATAGATGCGATGATGCTACACTATTGTGTTTGGCAGAGAGCTGACTCTGACATGAGATGTTCCAGCAAGGCAATACTGTGCAAGAGATTGATGAGCTGAAGAGGAACTTAAACAGGCCGAAAGGAATGCCATTACCAGTCCTAGCACGAAATGAAATGAAATGGCATTTTGTCTTGTTCTTATTATTTCACGATCAATCAACAGACAATCGAGATGAACTCTTGTGAACACGGTGGCCCAGTTGTTGACCTCTATCAAAACATCACGTCACATACAGGATACTTTTGTGACGCACTCTCAGTCGAATTGTCAGCTTTTAGCGCACTGATAAACTACAGGCCGAGGTCATTATGGCGCTCGCTAGCTATACAATTCCCCCAGTCAGATGTGTCTGGACAGTGTTTCAGAGAAGAGCTCTCCATGTAAACTTGGCTGGGTCCTTAAGAAATATTAAACAAACAACGAGATGAGATGTGTTTGTTACTGCAAACTCTGAATTATATCCAGTTATGTTTCCTTATGGGAGTTCTCTATTATCTCAACCCCAGTCGACTCTTAAATGCAGTCCTGATCAGGACAGTTGGAAGACAGAAATGTGCACATATCATTTCCATTTATTTTTCTTGAATCGTAATCAAAGATGCAATGCGATTATGCTGTAGATGTCCCAGAGGTCTGACCAACAAACATACACGCACACACATCACATGGACGATCAAAAGCACGACCCTTTCAGAGACCCCCAGTGTTTGGTTTGGTTTGGAGTTCCAAGTGTTGTCACTGTGTCCTACCACCCACAGTGTCTTTAACAACATGCTTGGTCACGATGGCTAACCAGTCCTGTAGACAGTGTTGAGACTCAGTCTGGCCACTAAAGAAGTCAACAAGGCCCTGAGCACATGCAGTGAGTGTTTGAACGTTCTCAGTGCAATGACCATGGTGTCTCCCAGCCTTCCCATGGCTGCAAACCCAGCTCTGATTAGCTTTGGTTATGACCCTGCCCCAGAGGAGGAACACCCCACAGAATACACAGCAAAATCACATCACAGTATCATAGTTACGGGCTAAACACGGGAGACTCACATATCTTCCGCACACACAAACAGACACACACACATGCCATGAGTGTTTCCCTGTTTCCCTGTCTGACCATGGCTGTGGTGTGTGTCCCTGGTGACAGCGTGGAAAGAAAAGACCCCTTGGCTGCGCTAGCCCGGGAGTACGGGGGATCTAAGAGGAACGCTCTACTGAAGTGGTGCCAGAAGAAAACAGAAGGCTATCCGGTAAGGGTCAGGGCTCAGGGGTCAACGGCCTCTCTTAAAATCGAAATGGCTCATTCTCTCTCTCTCTCTCTCTCTCTCTCTCTCTCTCTCGCTCTCTCTCTCTCGCTCTCTCTCGCTCTCTCTCTCGCTCTCTCTCTCTCTCGCTCTCTCTCTCTCTGTGTCTCTCTCACTCACTCTCTTTGGGTCTCTCTTCCTCTCATTCTGTCTCTCTCATCCTCTCTCTCTTTTTCCCTCTACCCCCCCTCTCTCGCTTTCTCATATTTCAGAGTTATGATGACATTGGGTCGTTATTTTGTATTTACAAACGAACCGTCACCTCATGTGTCCTCCCCTTGTGTATAGAAGATACAATTAAGGTCCAAGGCAACAACATGGATTAACAGCCAAAGCCCTTTTCTTTCACCTTGTGTGTCACCGTGTCCATGGAGCTGAGAGCTCACGTTCACCTGGCTTAGCCCCTTACCTAGCGTAATAGCCTGTTTACGCAGCAGATTAAACTCACTAAGATTAGAGCCAGCATCCAAGCTAACCAGCGCTAAAGCCCTTAGCTGGAGTGAAGTTTCCAGCCAGTAAGTAAAAAGCAAGGATGGGGTTTGTCCAAAGCCATGGCATTCCATCGCTGCGGGGTGTGCTAGTCAACAGCAGCACCCAAACCTGGGCATAAAATGCACCGAAGTCTGGGCTCTGTCCAGATGGTTGGGAGTATCTAGCATGACAGAGCACAAAGACAGGGTGATAATGACCTCTTCCGTCAGCACTGACCCTATTGGCCGTTAGCAGCCATGACAATCGGATGTGCCGTCCAATCAGTAGTTGTACTTCGAGTCACCTCTGTATTTCCAGTCTGTCGCAACTTTGGATTATTCCTGATTCATTGCTGCTGTTCGTGAGGATGCGGCAAATCCTGTATGATGGAAACATCTGACCAAGCGATAGCCTGGCTCCTCACCAAGAACTGGGGTGGTGCTGCTTGGAAGTCACCCGTCCTTCACAACCTCCTGTATAGCATGATCCTCCTTCACAACCTCCTGTGTAGCATGATCCTCCTTCACAACCTCCTGTATAGCGTGACCCTCCTTCACAACCTCCTGTATAGCATGATCCTCCTTCACAACCTCCTGTATAGCATGACCCTCCTTCACAACCTCCTGTATAGCATGATCCTCCTTCACAACCTCCTGTATAGCATGATCCTCCTTCACAACCTCCTGTATAGCATGACCCTCCTTCACAACCTCCTGTATAGCATGATCCTCCTTCACTACTCAGCTCTACAGCGGGACCTCACTTTGTAGGTTCTGGAATGCAGTAAGAGGCTTTAATTAATAGCTGGACATTTTTCACTTTATGGAATGAATAGTTCTTGCTCTTATATAGGACCCCCCCCCCCCAACCCCCTTTTGTCCCTTGAACTTCAGTCAGATACCTGCCCAGATTTTCAGTTTAACAGGCTGTTTCTGGTCATGCGATCGATCAGCCAGGAGAATGAACTTTAAGACCTGAGCCGGATCAATCCCCCATATGCGGACAGCTCTCTCTTTCTTGGAATCACGCCTAATCAGTAACAGACTTGTCAGACCTCTTATGTTGCCAAGGAATAATATATCTTAGACACCCATTAATCCGAACCAGATCATTTGGTATCTCTAGAGGTTTACATAAGATTTGGTCCCAGACACGTGATTGGATGGCTGTGCGACTGCACATGCAGACATCTTCTCTCACGGTAACATAGGCGGTTAGAGTGTGTGTGTGTGTGTGTGTGTGTGTGTGGGGGGGGGGGATTGGGTTGTTGTTGTTACAGTAACCAGCTCAGAGGCTGCGTCTGCTGGGTTCATTACTGGGAAGGAACAGATATGGCCACAGGCCCCCTCACATCATATGGCCGGGGAAAAGGTTACCGTGGAGGGACACGGGACGCAAATTGAGCTTAATCTGGGCTGGGGAAAAGGTCAGAGCAGGCATGGGTGCCTGTGCGTCAGGCAGGACTCCCGGGAGACAAGCACTAATTAGCTGGCTAACGTCCCGGAGATGGACAGCACTGTTGCAGAGACCTGGGCTGTGGGCGTCCGGGGACGCGAGGCGGCTGGAGGTACCTCGAAACAACGTCTGCCGGAAAGGAAAGCCCCGGAAGGGTGGTCGGCTTCTAATTTGCTCCTCGCCTCTTTTGATTGTGACAAGGTGATATCTCCACCCCCCCCCTCTCTTCCCCCCCCCCACCCCCCCCCCACCCCTCGTTAAAATAGATTCTCTCCCATCTCTGAATTCATGTATTTGCAGGTTGAATAGGTCAGGTAATTAACAGCCCCTGTTCTTGTTTGAATATTGACCAGGCTGGCATTGGGTGACAGGGCACTGGCTCGTATATCATGCTAATGTGTCCCGGCGGAGCCGGCATGGCCACTGTCTCAGACGGCAGCTCTCCCTGAGAGAAGGGAGGCGAGGGGGGGACAGACAGCACCCCTCCCTGAGAGGAGGGAGGCGAGGGGGGGGACAGACAGCACCTCTCCCTGAGAGGAGGGAGGCGAGGGGGGGGACAGACAGCACCTCTCCCTGAGAGGAGGGAGGCGAGGGGGGAGCCCACTGGCACCATGATTATACCCTGCGGCTCTATTGTTGGAAAGCCTGTGGTCAAACCAGCCCATAATTAAACTGCCATGGACTGTGGGCCCCTTTGTAATCAAGCAGGGGGATTCGTTTGTTAGAAAGCACCAAAGGGAACCGCGATGCAGAGCCGTTGGCTCAGTGTCAAATCCAGATATCAGTTTCAGCCCCGATGTGTCTTTGATGACTTTCGCACAAAGGTAATCACGTCACCCAATCTGCCATGATGCTCTCTGATGGTAGATAACGCGTCGTGGATCAGGCTGTTGTGATTGGACGCAACTCGCCGCGGTGGGCGACGGTGTGGGAGGGCGTACGTGGCGATCCGCTCGCATCCCACCGGACCCATCTGCCCAAATATGGCTCGCTGACGCCGACGGCCGACCTGCCGTGTGTGTGTGTGTGTGTTCAGACCTGCCGATATGTGTACCAGCGGTCGGCTTCGGAATACTAATAGATTTGACCCCTCTGGGAATAAATGTAAACGTGGTTAACCACACGCACACCCACACAAACCCTGGCACACACAAAAACACACACACACACACTCTCATACACACACACACACCACACCCACAGAACGCTGCTGCTGTAATGGTGAGGAGGAGAGCAAAGACACGGTGTGGTAGACAAGAGCTCGGACCGGCGCAGCAACACAACTCGGCGCGTGGAGGTGAAAGACGATGGATCACCGTTGACACACCTGGCTGGTGAAATGTCAGGTTATCAGAGGAAGAGCTGATCGATCCTTCAGGAAGGAGGCTGATTGACCAGACCCGGTGGGATCTGGAGCTTCTGCTGGGCCTCCCACAGGAAGCCGACACACAGACGCACAGAGACGCTCCGAGTGTCACGTCATCCACTCATGGAAACACAGAGATGCTGTGTAAACGGTTTGGGATTGAAGATTCGATCGGTGGAATCTCGGCTCCGACAGGGAGAGGATATCGATTTGTTGTCGTGTTTTTCGGTTGGAGCGTTCCGTTTTCCCTCTCTTTTTCTCATTACGTTATCATAGCCTCTGTTTCCCACTGCATTCTGTTGCCTTTCCCCCCACCTGCTCTTTGATGTCCATATTTAAGTTGGCTCTGTAAGGTTTTTTTTCTTTTTTTTTTCTCTCAATTAACCAAAACAAGAAAAACATAAATAAAAGTGCTGTTTGTTCAGGTTTGGGAACAATGAGAGAGTCTGGTCGAGGCACAGTCTCAGCTGGGTCAGAGAAGGAGCGCTTCATCCGGCCCTCTCTGGGAAACAAACACAAACACCCATACTGGGGGGGGCGGGGGGGGGCAGGGTGCCCCCGCCGTGCGAGGAAGGAACTTACTGTAAGCCAGGGGAGGAGAGAGGGAGGGAGGGGGGTCTGTGTTCACATACACAACATGTATACATGTAACATGTCACAAGATTGAAAGGAGAGGTTTGGGAGGGGGGATGGTATGCTCTTCGCTTCAAAGTTCCACCAGTGAGAAGGTGCCAGGAAGCCACCGAGGCGTTTCGGCTCAGGCGGACGTGACACGCCACATCTGGTTCTCGCGCAGGGGCTCGTCGCGCTCCTGTTCAACTGAACGTCCTCAGCTCTCTGGGCTCCGAGGCGTGAGAGAGGCCTGTGGCCTCCTGCTCTGCGTGTGCTCGTGAGCGTGTGCGCGTGCAGGCTGCTCGGGCTGCGCTCTCTGGGTTAGCTCCAGGCGAGGTGACCTTGCCTAGCCAGTCTGGCCCAGCCTGGGGCTGTTGGCGTCCTGTCCCTTCCAGGGCTGTCATCACGTCAGGACTCGTGACGATGACTCACCCTGCCTGGCCCCTTACTGCCCCCTACTCCTGTCTTTGTCCTCTTCGTCTTCTCCCTCATCCGCTCTGCCGGGTTGTTTCCCCCCTCTACTCCGAGAGAGAGAGAGAGAGAGAGAGAGAGGGAGGGAGAGAGAGAGAGAGAGAGAGGGAGGGGGGGAGAGGAAGAGCTGATTTGTCACTTAACTCTGTTGATGTTTCCTGCTTTAGCAGGCCACACTGATGGGGTTTTAACACACTGTGTGCGTTAATGCCTGTGTGTGTATTCGCCCGCGTTACGGTGTATGAGCCTCACGTCACTCTCGTTTGTGTTCCACTGTCCTACCCTGCAGCCCATGTGTGCATTGTCCATCGTAGGATGGTGTATTTCCCCTTCACATCATCACCGACAGGGCGCACCGAACGCGTACTCCCATACTCCAGCGTCAGACCACATATATTTACTTGATACCAGTCACAGGTTCACTTACAGCATGCTGTTAAAGCACAGAAAGAGTCACTTAGTGTAGCTGGATATGCTCCTAGGCTGAGGGTGCGGTTGAGGACAGCTGGGAGCCTCGTGTGTTTGTTCAGTTATGGTGGTACAGTAGAGGCCGGCGGTGGGGCTTGATGACACCTTGGTTACCATAGATGTTATCTCCAGCTGGCTTGGCGAGGTACAGCATGGCACTAAACGTTTGGGTCTGTCTCGTTCTCTGGCAATCAGACTCTCTGTCTCTCCCTGTCTCTCTGTCTCTCTCTCTCCCTGTCTCTCTCTCTCTCCCTGTTTCTCTCTCTCTCTCCCTGTCTCTCTCTCTCTCTCTCCCTGTCTCTCTCTCCCTGTCTCTCTCTCTCTCCCTGTCTCTCTCTCTCCCTGTCTCTCTCTCTCTCCCTGTCTCTCTCTCTCTCTCTCTCTCCCTGTCTCTCTCTCTCCCTGTCTCTCTCTCTCCCTCTCTCTCTCTCTCCCTGTGTCTCTCTGGTTCTATCAGGCAGCCGAGCTCTGCCTTTTGTGCGGAGCGAGACGTTTCCTGTCGCTTGATGCTGTGTTTGCTTTTCTGAGCCAGCTCCCAGGGCTCTGTAGCTGTCTGCTGTTGTTCCAGCATTCACGGCTGCCCTCCCCTCCTCCCTCCTCCCCTCCCCCCCAACACGCCCACAGGGTCGGGCCAGACCAGGATGTGTGTTCAGGTTCGTCGAAACAGGCTTGAAACCCCCCCATTGAACTACCCCCACCCCCCCCCTGCCCCCCTGTCAGTCGTCCCTTCTCTTCCTCGCTGGTCAGCCTGTGTGCCATTGTCTGTTAGTCAGTCCCTGTTCTGTGTGTGTGTGTGCGTGCGTGGACCCGTGTGATTGTGTTCCTGTGGTGCTGAGCTGCAGTCAGTCCATCCACCCAGGAGAAAGATACAGGCAGTATGCGAGGAATGTCCGCCTACAGAGCAGGGCATGTCCTGCAGGCTGGGGAGAGAATACACGGCCCACGTTGGATCCGACCTGGACTGTGCTACTGGTCTGCTCCACCGCTCCTGTCATCACTGGGCTGAGTGGAAGGGAGATTCTCTCTCGCTCTCTCTCCCACTCTCTCTGTCTCTCTCTGAGTGGATTGGCTTATCATCACAGTACCGACAAAAAGCTTTTTTTTTTTTTTTTACAAGTCCCGTGCCACCACAGTATTGTTGACTTCACAGGTCAGAAGCAGCTGTTCTATTTGTCGTTCGTTTCCCTTGAACTGGACCTAGCAGCATCTGGTCAAAAAAGGGGTGGATCTGGGAACCCTCTGCGCTGGGTGGTGGCCTCCCTGACCTGGCCATGACAGCCCGTGGGGGACCAGCCAAGCGACAGGGGGTGTCACCCCGAGGGGATTGGAGGATAGCCAATCCAAAAAGACGAATGGGGTGTCTGGTCTACGGGGGGAGGGACGTTCCCAGGACAGCCTATCCTGGCCGGGGTCCCTGTTCCCAAAGTCTCCTCTGGCACCACATGGAAGGGAAGGACACAGGAAATAGCTGTGTATCCTACAGAGACCCCCCCTGACTCCTGATAAAGGTCTGGAGAGGGGTGTGGGGAGACAACAGGCTCGGTCTTCTGGTCACACACTCTGGATGGTGTGTGTGGGGTGGTGGTCTGTCGATGCACACACACACACACACACACACACACACACACACACTTGCACATACTCATTGAAATCCTGGACGTGCTACTGTGCAGATTTCAGACCGGGAAGTGGAGAGATGACATAACAAAAGAGCTTTAAAGGAGCACTTGGAAGAGCTTGTCATCTCGCCGCTAAACAAGTCAACCAATGCCGTGGTCTCAGAAGGCCACGTGGGCTGGCCTATCCGCTGCCGTAGTCGTTGATGCCTTCTGGAACCTCATTAGCTTTCATTTGCGCGCCTTGCTTCCTGTGCTCACATGCGCCGGTGAGCCGTTTAACGTCCATCCTTGGTCCTAAGCATGCTTAAGTAGGCCATTAGTACAGGCCATTACTTTCCTGTGGAGGAGGAACAAGTGAGAGTGTCGTGTGCTGAAGCTCATTGTCTGCGGTTTCGCTCCCCCCGCTGCACTCCTTTGTACTATCCATCTTTCTATATGTCCATCTATTTGTTTGACTTTCTTTTTCCCTCCCTCCATCCATCACTCCCTCACTCTGGCTCTCTCCGTCTCTTCCAGAACATAGACGTGACCAACTTCAGCAGCAGTTGGAGTGATGGACTGGCATTCTGTGCCCTCCTGCACACCTACCTGCCCGCCCACATCCCTTACCAGGAACTCATCAGTCAAGACAAGGTAGAATCCTGTACTGTCCGCTAATACCCCCCCCCCCCCCCCCCCCCCCCCCCACACACACACACACACACACACACACACACACAGTCAGGGGACTGTTACTCTCAGAACAGTGGGGTCGGAGCTTCATCACTGGACCCTCTGCTAGTCATTTTCAAATTAAAACCGTAAAACAAAAAAAACGGTGAAATATCTGACGAATGCATATGTTATAATGTGTCACTTCTTGAGCCAAGGAAGCTTATATGTCAAATAAAACACAAAGAAAAGCCACATTTTTAGACAAGTTTGTGGTAACGACAAAGAAAACTGTCATGTGTCTGCTTAGAATGTAGTGTTTTGCGTAGTGTTTTGCGTTCTTGTCAAGTGACGCGAGATCGGTTTGAGGGGCCCCTCATTGGCACGGGGGCCTGGGGCGGCCGCATCTCCGCTTCTGCACACTTTGGGGGGGGGGGGGGGGGGGAGGGAATTGAGGAACTCACAGGGTAAAGAAGCATCCTGCATCCACTCAGCATGATCTTGTGACACAACAAACCATCTCTCACTGGGGATGAGTTCAGCGTCTGGACATGTCCAGTCGTGACCTGACGGGAGGGCAGCATGGAGGGAGGTAGAGGAGGCCTGCCAACACAGCCCAGAGGACTCCACCTCAGAGCCAGGGTGACGAACGAGGAGGGCTGGCGCCGGTGGGGGAGAGGATGGGGGGGGGGGGTCTCTGTCCTGATACGAGACAAAGCCACCCGTCAAGCTCGTCCTCCTCGTGAATTATTCAGCGGGACTGTGTTGGCTTTGATACAGTCTGCCGAGTGACTCCCCACAGCAGGCCCTGACAGCAGGGCTAGATGACTCCTTCCTGAGAGCCTCTGAACTTCCTGGAATCACGTCTGCTCACTCCCACTCCATGATCCAGTCAGCGAGGGCTGCTCGACCCCAACGGGGAATGTTCTGGTAGTGTTAACATGACTTCGCTATTATCTGACACCTCAGAACTGTACAAACCTCGGGTTGAAACATGGCTTTTCGCAGCGTTGTCAGACGACGGGGAGATGTCTAAAAGAAGCAGTCTCCCCTTTCGTAGACGTGGCTGCCAAAGTCAGCTACTTTGATGGTCTGGGTGACAGGATCTCAGAGAGATCAGGAACTTCTGTAGCTGTACCCCCCCCCGCCCCTACCCCCCAACCACCACCACCACTACTATCCCTCAGACAGACAGATGTTTGGGCCTGGTCCATATGAGGTTAGGACCTGGGTGACCTGGGGTTTCTTTGTTTATTCGGGGAGATCTATGTGTTGTTTGTTGCTGTCTGGGGGGTTCTCCGTCGTTGGGGAGGGGAGAGCCATGTGTGGGAGGAAGAGGATGAAGGCGAGGTTGTGTGTGTGTGTTTGTTATGGCGGAGCATGGCAGCCATGTTTGTTTTTCCTCAGGGTCGGAATCTGGCTCTGGCGTTCCAGGCGGCGGAGAGCATCGGCATCAAGCCCTCCCTGGTGAGTGTCCTTCCTCCAGAGCCCCCCCCCCTGACACCAGAGGAGCTGGAGAAACACACACCAGGCCCGCATTTGGTCGTCCACACAGAAATGCAGTCATCCTTTCCCAGTTGATATCAGTTTCATGCTCATATATCCCAGGCGGGATTACTTTCTTCTTCTTATGCTGATGAATATTTCGGTATCCGGTAAACGAGTCGGTTTCAAGTCATGTTGATCATCTATAGAGACCACCCCAACTGACACGCAACACAGCCAGGCCTGCAAGATGCTATTGACTTTACACACAACCACAGACACATTACACACATATACTCAGAGCACACACAACCACAATACACACTTATACTCACTATCCTAACCACAGATTTGGAAAATATCAAAACGACTCCAGACATGTAGTATTTTCTTGACATGAGGATGTCCTTGGCCAGTCAGTGGAAAGGCAGAGTTTTGTGTTGATTTAATATATTTTGGTGAATGAACCATTTTTCAAATGTCACCTTTTTTATGTGTACTATAGTCTGTGTACTAGGATTTTATGTGTCCTGAGTCATGGCAAACTTTTAGTTGTTGGCATTGTCATTTGTCATCATGTCTGCTTCGGTGAAAATGTGCCCCAAAAGTCAATATTCTGTCTACTGTAAAAAGCTGTGTGAGTGTGTGTGTGCGTGTGTGTGTGTGTGTGTATGTGTGTGTGAGTGTGTGTGTGTGATAAATAAAGAAAGAAAGATCAGTGTTTCCCACAGATTAGAAATCTAATTGTGGCGGGGAGGGGTGGGGGTTGTCAGACCAAACAAATTAACAACAACTAACATATCATTTCTGCATTAGGCATGTAGCAACGCTAGTGCTAAACAACTATTTAACTGGTCGGCTCCATGACGCCGGGTAAGTAGCTAGCTCTTGAGACTTCTCACCAAAAGAACGAAGGGGAAACTTCGAGTACTGTAAGTCGCTCTGAATAAGAGCGTCTGCTAAATGGCTAAATGTAAATGTGAGTAAGGTACCTAGCGAAAAGTAGCCTCAACTTTCCTCGACTTTTAGCTACGGCACTGATGCTGAAGGCTCGCTGATATAGCTGTCGGTCTTACTAGAACGGCATATGTATGCATTGTTGCTAACGTGTGCTGACGTTGTGACTGTGTGCATATGTGAGAAAGACGCATGAGTGACAGAGAGACGGAGGGAGAGCAGGGGAAAGGAAATGCAGCTGAACGAATACGCTGCGTGTTTTAACCTAAATAGCGATAAAAAAAAGTTTTACGAAACGCAATGTGTGGCGGCCGGTGTTGATTCTGTGGCGCACCGCCACACATTAGTCTATGTGTGGGAAACACTGAAGATGGAGAGTGGGAGGTGGGGTGAGAGGGAGGATGAAGGAGGGAGAAAACGAGAGAGAGAGAGGTACATTGTTTCTGTGGGAAATCAGACATACTAGGGACACAAGTGGTATAACAGCTTCCACATTTTTGATGAAGGAAGGTAGGGTTTACTTTGATACTCATTACACCCATTTCCAGGTGATAATGTAAATGGGGTGCCATTGGCTGGGTTCAGCCAGGGTCAGGTTTGAAGTGTTTAGGAAAAGGGCCGTCAACAGCTTGATGACTTTGAGGCGGTGGATGTTAACTCCATAATCAGATTCTGGGTTCATTCGACTTTGCACACAAACCACATACACACACCCACACAAACTGAAACAAGGTTTTAGACTTAGAGGATTAATCAGGATCTCTAGACATCTCAAACCCTGCAGCCAGATGGAACAATCTATCCGTTGACAGTCAAACTCGGTCTTCATTCAAACCCCTAGGTCGGTGTATTACATTGAGCTAGAACTATGTTGACTTCTCTAGCTTAGAAGAGGGTTGCTACTAGTGCATGGGTGTAAATACACTTGTACAGTCTTCTGTATGTGCAGACACTGCACTGCACTGGTCCTTGGGATTCTAAGCTAAGTTGACAGTGTCATCCCTGCCCTACATTCCTCAGTTTACCAATGTATTTTAGAACCACGTACTCAGAGGCCAGTCTTTTGTGCCAGTTAGTCATAGGGGAAACGCTGGGGTCTAATGGGTACTTGGAGGTTTGCCTTCTCCTAAACCCGCTGAAATGTTCAAATGAATCCATGAGAAAGTGTTTTAAGGGCACACTAACCTCAGGGAGCACTAACTAAGTCCTAATGGGCTGGGAGATAAAATCCCGTAATGGAAATCGGCCATTCCAGACGGTTTTAATGTGAATGTAATGGGAATATGTGGTTCACTTCAAGTCTGGCGTTTACACAGAAACAGTCACATAACTGCGGTTCCATGGCATGTCAGGATAAACGTGATGTTAGGGCACGTCCGACCCCACTGAAGTTTTGGTCAAGACTATACACTGCCGAAAATTCTCCCATTCCACGCTTTTTGAGCTACCCAGAAAAAGCACTATGGACCTGTTATAGAAAACTGACGGATAATATACTCTTGTTAGCATGCGTAGAAAAGTCAAATCCTGCCAATCGGTTTCCAGTTTGCGTACGCTACATAAACCTACGCATGTTTCTATTATAAATCCGAACTATTCCTAAAATGTTGTGTTCCTGAACGAGTACATATCCTCAACGTCTGCACAACGTTTGGAACTGACAACCTGAAGTGCGTCCAGAATTATCAGTAAAAACAAAGAATCATATAAGGCAATATAGCGCGCATCAAGTTGCACTGTGTAAACGTAAAGGTTGTGGGGGAAAGCAATGCCTTGAACGAATTAAATAGTTATTCCTCCAGGTCGTGTCACTATAACACCAACACCATGTTAGTACGCACGATCCAAGTGTATGTGGAAATATCTTACTCATGTTTATGTTTTGATAAGCTGCCCATTTAGCTTGTGAGCGTACGTGCTGTCCCAGATAGCCACTGTCTTTGGTCCTCATATTTGTCCAGACAGGAGATTGCTTATGTGTGGTCCACCGACCGACACGTGACTGTCCCTGCTTTCACATTAAGGCTGTTGTGTAAAGCTGACCTCGGGCAAGCTTCTGTGACGCTGATCCCTAACCTGTAGCCTGTAATAGCCTGGCTGAGTCTCTGGGAAGTCACTGTCTGCTTAGATGGAGGGCTTGAATAACCTAACCACGAGCACACCCCCATAACTCACACACTCCCAGTACTTGAACCCGAGGATAGAGTCAGAATTGTATATGATGGAAAACAATAACTTTCAGTATTTATTATTTATGTAGGCTTTGAATTCATGCCATTCAAATATTCGATATGCATCTAATGTGTTCCAGCTCCTCCACTGGACTGATAATATTATTATTGTGTACGTGTGTGTGTGCATCTGCGTGTGTGTGCATCCGTGTGTGTGTGTGTGTGTGTTTGTGCCCCACAGGACATTGATGAGCTGATGCACACAGACAGACCAGACTGGCAGAGCGTCATGCAGTACGTCTCCCAGATCTACAAGTACTTTGAGACCTGACCAGGGGTGGACATGGAGGAAGAGGAAGGCACAGCAGCACTTTCTGCCTAGTACCCCCCCCCCCCCCCTCAACCCCTCTTTTTCAACATGAAGTTTTACTGTGCCCTTCTCCATACAGAGTGATGACCCCCCCCGCACCTTCACCATCCCATGCAATATTAATAGGGACGCTCCAGTGATTTTTCTGAGGTTTGAACTTGCTTGGAGTTGCTGTTTGCTAGCTCCTTTATCCTGTTACAGTGTTTAAATGGTATAGGAGTTCACAGCAGGTGGGATACATTGACATTAATATCAACCTTTTGTTGTTGGCACTTAGGATGTACAAGAAGGAATGGTGGAACTGTTTCTTGAGTTTTTGCTTAAAGTCCAGTTATTATTTGGAAGGTCACTTTGAAAAGATGAAATGTCTGGCTTTCTAAAGGAAGCCTTTGCATATCATAGTCTGGAGTCAAGGTGTTATCGGTGATGCTGCACAACCTATCAATTGCAAACACCTCAGTAGCTACGCGTTGCTTCTGACAGTTTTCCCAGATTTACACTATTTTCCCACAAAATATTGATACAGAATGTGTAGCTGTTTGAATGGTTCAGGGCCAACCACTTTATATTGTGTCCTCCCTCATACAGTCATTTTTGTTTTTAGACAGCACTATTATTATGTCATAGTTCTTAAGTGAATCAGTAAAACACTACATGTATAAAGTAATACCATGCTGAAGATGTCAATTACATTTCATTGTATGGGCTGGGACACTTTATATAGTCTGTGGTACGTGGAATGAAGGCAACCATCCATTTTCAGCTGCCTCAGACAGACAGAAGTGTTATTTATTTATTTACATACAGAATGTTCTAAGAAATGTAAAAATAATAAATTGAATGTTTTCTATTTACCGGCCTCTGAGATGTGCTTGAATGGGTCGATGTCCCATCTAAGTAATAGATGGTTAGTGTTGAATAAAGTTTTGTCAAGCTTTTGGCGTTCATCAACGTTCATTTCACTCTTATCAGCTGCTAAAGTACAAAAACAATAAAAAGTGGTTGTTTTTCACAACAAACTGCCACTGACACAGGTAACATTACATTTCTTAAGGACAACAAATGGTTAGGAATTGGTGAAACGTACCAGAAAACATTAAAGTTAATTGTACAACAGGAAGAGAACACTGACATGATCCTGGAATATGCAGTTGACCGCATGGATTTAACGTAAAAAATCCTCAACATAGCACCTAGTGTCTTTCAGATCCAGAATTCTTGTAAACTGAAGAAATGCACCAGTACACATTTTCATTGGTTTTCCAGAAAGCCTATTAAGTGTCTGAGTCTGGGAAAACATTTCTGCATGGAAAGAGGAGGGTATAAGGTGTGTTTGTCTTGTTTTCAAGGCTGGAGATGGTCATTCTTTCTCTCTTGTGTTCTTTGAGAAATGCCACACTGCTGGTGTGATATTCTTGATTGAATATCTACATTTAATACGTCTTGTCAGATGCCCACCATTTAAAATAGGCTATCCTTCATTTGGCCATTCAGACAGGAAAGCAATACCACATACAGACAGAAGTGCTGGCGTAGCCCCAGTCGTGTAATGAAACACAGCTGTTTCATTCAGCGAGGTGCTACAAAAACAAGCCAACATTAACCTGACCGCATGTAATTACGTTGTTAGACCCATTTCAGCGGCGCGTAAATACGCACAAGCGTCGACGCAAGCCTGAGTAGGTATGTTTAAGAATTTATGTATGAAACGTTGCTTATCTTTCAGTAGGGGCGTGGCTATTAGGTCGCGTATTTTCTATACTTGAAAACCCATGTGTAGAGGAAGTTCTGAGACACTCCCAACGACCGCAACAGTAGCACGAGCACCCAGGGTCGGAACGGTCGAGAAATAAGTAGGCAACAAGTCTTTGAATAGCCACTAAGTAGCCAACAAGTCCTAGAGGGGTAAGTCATGCAAAATATTTATTTGTTAACCGGTAATACTATATACATCAACATTCAATGCATTTGCCAATGATCTAGTTTTTGTTGCACCTTGGGGAGGGACACAACCAAGTGCACTGTTAAACATTGCTTTGACACGGTGAAACATTTTTGTACATCACGGAAAAACGAAACACTAACTTTTTCCTCTGATTTGACAGATGGCGGTTTTTGCAAATCACATTTTGGGAATATTCTTGGATTACTTCAAAAAGACTTCGTTGGCTCTTTGGACCCTGTCCCCATGATACTCTTCTCACCAGCGACTTAATTGTGCAGAATATTGCTGAGATGACTATGTTCTATATAGTAATTGAATTAATAATTGCTGTTTTGTCCATATCCGGCAATGTATTGGTTTGCTGGGCTGTCGCAATCAATACCACTCTGAAAAACGCTACGAACTACTTTTTGGTGTCCTTGGCAGTAGCCGATATTTTGGTTGGTTGTCTTGCCATCCCTTTTGCCATAACTATAAGCATTGGTATCTGTTTGGACTTCTACGGATGCCTTTTCCTCGCCTGCTTTGTTTTGGTACTGACTCAAAGCTCAATATTTAGCCTTCTTGCTGTTGCAATTGACAGATATGTGGCCGTTAAAATCCCTCTAAGGTAAGCAATTTTTGTAGTATTTCTATCACTCAACTAAATCAACTTACTCACTTATTCCAGTCACTGCAGTCAAGTAAATATCATTGAACTGTGTTATGTAATCAGATTCATCAGTCTTAATGCAAACGACTCTCTATCAGTTCAGTTGACTTTTGGTCAGTTGTTCAATGATCTGGGATGTACAATTTAAATCAATATAATTAGTTGATCAACAACGGCAGGGGAAAGGGCAGTAAACTCGATTAGACACTGTGTACATATACGCCTGGTATAAAACGGGGCTATAGGGAGGTTATTTTAGTAAATAAATCAATCTTCTATCTAACAGATAATCATATTATGATTGTCCCATAACATGCGTCCTTGTTTAATCTTACGCAAGCATAGGCTGCTGATCATTTCAAGTGAATATGTTAGCCTAGATTATCGAGGTTGCATTATCTATTTGTATTTCATATTGATGTTCTTACCTTGCGTTTTATAATCTTTAACTGTAGCACTTTGAGGCTTCAAATGTAAAGTGCAAATGTATCATTGTTATTAGATGACATTTCTAATGAACACCACTGTTATTTGAAAAGTAATGTTTTTGTTTTGGGGGAAATTGCTTATAGACTGCCAAAACTTGGACTATACATTTTGGACTATGATCGCTTTTAGAGGTTAAATGTATTGTGTGTCAAAAAGCGTGGAAAAGGAGTGATCAGATGTAGCCTTAGATAGATGAGCCTCACATAATGAGATCCCTTCTCTGCTTGTCTTCAAAGGCAAGGTGTCTGGGGGAGGCAGATTGATTGGATCACTTTAAAAGGTGCATCAATCAGTGATTGTCAGCTATCAGAGCCCTAGATAATGAAGGGATCGATACCTAGCTCCAGTGTGTTGATACAGTGACCACACACACGGCAGTGTTCAGTGCTGGCTGTGACCACACATGACCAAGACCACATGAAGACCCCAGAGATCAAGGTGGTAGAGGCCCTCAACCAGCAAGGTGCTTTACGCTTCCAGCTGCTGTTTTCTTATAGAAGCCAAATGAAGAGATTAGGTCTTTATGTCTTTGTTGCCACATGGGTCTAATGCGTCTGTTGGTGTTTGACAACTTGTGTTTTTCAATATACAGTTGTTTTGCTTCTAGTACCTAGTACACTTCTTTAAGATTAAGCGTGAATATTAATAGGTTATTTCAATTTGGTATACATCATGTCTATTCAGAGCCAATTCAGACATACAAAACAATTGAAAGGGTTCGCTTCCACGCCCAGATACAGCCATACACAACAGGTCTGTTGATGACAACGTGTGTGTCTGTGTTTGTCACATTTAGTGTGTGTGTGTTGGTGTTTTTGGTGGCGTGTTCACACGCAAAGACACATTTGGGTGGAAATGCACTCATGCATGTGTTCGGCGGGGTCGGAATCCTCAGGGAGGCCGGTTGTCTTTTGGGTGCCGACTGTTTTCACAGCTGGCTTTACTGGAAGTGAAAGAGAAGGTCCAGATGTTCCAGGGGGTTCTGCCTGCCACAGTCTCGCTTCAGAAGCTTGCTTTCCTTTGCATGTTTCCCAGAACAAGACCTTGGGGCTATTTTAGTTTCCTTCACACCACCAGTCTTTGCTGGTAAGACAATCCAATAACCTGTCCAATAATCCAAGTTCCAAAAGGTCTGTACTTTCCGGAGCTTTCCCCGCCATCCAGAGCTCGCTTTGCATTCTAAGTCACCTCTTCCTCCAGAGAGAGAGAGGAAGAGAGAGCATTATGTTCGAAGGTGGCTGCCTGCCCATAGTATGCTGTGACTAAAACGATTATCAGTCGCCAATTTCCAAGATGTTATTGCCAGCCTGAGCGTGTGGACTAACCATCGTTAGATCCTCTAACTGTTAGCCACAGACACCGCGGGGTATCCATATGGCATTCGCATGATAATGTTCATCACGGGGGCCTGTCAAGGGAAGGAACGGATATCTGGTAATGTGTTCCTAGATTCCCCTCTTGTCTTTTTTTGTGGTTGGCCAGAGTAGAACACAGATGCTCGATTCCAGCTCTTTTGTTTTCATACCTGTGAGAGCGACTGGTGCTTTGCACTAGAGTGGTGTATTTGCGTACTTGCATGCAAATTGAAGCCTATTGGGTTTCCAGGAGTCGTCCCACCACCTGTTGTGTTGAGTCCTAAGCTGAGCTCTGGACGCCTATGTGTGTCAAAGCGGATATTGTGATCATTTCCACTTGTGGTCTGCAGGCTGGCAGAGGTGGCCCCCACAGCGGAAGCACAGGAACACAGGGGTTAGAGAGGGGGAGGGTGTAGGGAGGGAGGGAGAGAAGAAGAAAGGAGAGAGATGCCAGTCTGCTGTCGTAATGCCAGAACTAATCCTTTTTAGCCGTCCATTCAGTGGCTCTCACAGATCGGAATTCCGCCCGCTCTGTCGGAGAGGGAAAGGGGAGTTTAACGTTGATGAGAGAGATATGGATCGGTGGATGCCACATCTTAGCCCCCCTGGAACAAACGCGTCTTCGGGCTGGATGGGGACAGGTGGAGGACGAGGAGGAGGGTGGTGACAGCCAGAGAGAGGGAGGCGGGCGATAGAGGGAGCGGAGGTGGAGATCGATGGAGATACGGACAAGACAGTGGAAAGACATGTGGATCCCACCTGGGTCGGGGGGGTCTCCCTGTACATCCCTGGGCAGGGCAGTGCATTATTGATGGCTTCAGGGCCAGCACATAACTGGCTATGGAAAAGGACAGGGGAACGGCCAGGATTCTGTAGGCACTGTTGAATCATTTACTGGAGTGCCATAAAAAGCTCCAGACTGTATGAGGAGGCCTGTCTTCTGAGAAGGGGACTCCTGGAGCTAATAATTAAGAGCCTGCCTTATCAGCCAGCACTACTGTTATTACAGCTCTGAAGCTCATTTCACTGGCAATGGGCCACGCGAGACCAAAAGTGTTTGGTGACACTGAGGGGGACAAATGCATCGCCCACTGATAACAGAGTACTACTTTGCCTGACTCGATACCATCATTATATAGTTGGCAAGGAGCCATATCCGAGTCAGAAGAGTGTTGAAGTGCATCGGCGGTCAGTCCTCGGCATGCCTCTGTGACTCACGGCCGTGCGGCAGCTCGCCATCTATCTTTAGGCAGCAGCTCCTGTCGGTGTTGCGAGCGCAGCTGATGCTTCACGATGTGGACGGACAGCGAGTCTGGAGGAGCGTGATGCTGTCTGCAGGCACGGCACAGATCAGTGCTTGGGACCACAGCATGACACGCATACTGTGTTCATGCTGCGTGGGTCCTTCATCTGGATCCCCTGCCTGGGGAAGGCATGAAGATGTAGTGTCATGAGTATCACTGATGACTATCTTCCATTGTAGTTCCCTCAGTAGGTTGATACATGGTTGAGAACAAGTTTGTTTGAACAGTGTGGGCAGTGACTTGGCTATATCCATGACTATATTGGAGTTGTACATTTATAGGTTGTAAAACATGTTGGATGAAAATAGATGATAGGAACGATGCCAGGTGTTTTATACAGGGCTCGCTGGCATTCAACAGGATGTACGATCAGAGTGTACACAGAGAACAGCATGCATGCTGATAATAGTAATGGCTTCACTGTAACCAGTTTTCTGGTATCATGCTCATAAAAAATATTGTGTCATGTGATATTGAAGTCTGTTTCATTGGTGGACAGTGTAATAAGAAAGGATGTCGATTGATGTTCCTCTCCGTCCTGTTCTCCAGGTACAGGGAGCTGGTGACGGGCAAAAGGGCCAGAGAGATCATCGCCATTTTATGGATCCTATCCTTCATCATTGGCCTCATCCCCTTCCTGGGCTGGAACCTAAAGGAGCAAGCATGCGCTCCGCCCCCGGAGAACGCCAGCGTCCGGTTGGACAACGCCTCCGACCAGTGCCCTCTGATTGGCCGGGAGGGCGAGCGAGCCTTCCTGAAGAGCTGCCAGCTCGCCTGCATGTTTGAGAGCGTGGTGGACATGCACTACATGGTCTACTTCAACTTCTTCGGCTGCGTCCTCCCCCCCCTGCTCATCATGCTGGGCATCTACGCCAAGATCTTCACGGTGGCGCGCAAGCAGCTGCGGCAGATCGAGCTCAAGTGCGTGGGCAACGGCGACAGCAGCCACCACCACAGCCTGCTGCAGCGCGAGTTCCGGGCCGCCAAGTCGCTCTCCATCATCGTGGGGCTGTTCGCCCTGTGCTGGCTGCCCGTCCACATCCTCAACTGCCTGACGCTGTTCTACGGCGACCTGTACAAGTCGCCCGTCGTCATGTACGTGGCCATCATGCTGTCGCACGCCAACTCGGCCGTCAACCCCATCATCTACGCCTACCGCATCAAGGACTTCCGGGACACCTTCCGGAAGATCCTGACGCGCCACTTCCTGTGCCGCAGGGAGGACCTCTACCTTAGCTCCAACGGCAGCAGGCGGAATAAAGACCAGATTCACATGACTATCGACCCCTTACTCTAGGGGGGGGGGGGGGGGGGTGCTGCTGTGGTGCGGGTTAGGTTCCCTCCCCAGACGCTATTTGTCTTAACTTGTGTTTTATTTTTGAATGCTATTTTCAGTAAGGATAGATATGTTTACAGAACAAAAGGGGTATATTCCATATAACATGCATTGAATGTGGACAATTATTTATACATCCCGTGGAGTATCTGTGGTCAGCTGGGGAAATGCAGATGTAGCTAGTGCTTTTCATGTTGTGAAGGATTCTTTTTTATTTGATTTAGCTGAATCGAACTGGATATGCAGGACTGTGAAATCGATCCAATTGCAATGTTTGAATTCATTGCTAGGATTTTATTTATCATTCCTACGCATATTATTGCAACTCGAAAACACTCCTTTCTGAAGCCTTAATTTTGAGGAAAACAATGTGTTAAGTGTATAGCATTGAGTGTCTGAACTATTTATTTATTTTGATGTAGTTGGGAATGGAAAGACAAAACCACATTATGTAAACCTACGTTGGTTGCACTGTACTTGGGTTTTGATGGACTCCAATAGAAATGTTCTTCTAGAAGAAACAGACACACTGCAGAGGAAACTGCAAATGGAAAAATGTAAGCAGGAACCTTTTATGACTGCAACCTCAGCAAAATGTTTATGGAGAGGACAGGACACGAGAAAGGTGGACCACTCCATATCTATAGAGTTTCCTGGAAAACTCAGGAACAGGCCTACATAATGGGAAGCTTGACTGTGCTGTGAAAAACAGTAGTTCAGAGAAAATAAAGGTTTGGACCTGTGGCAAATGAATGAAGTGTATCTTTCGTCACCATTCAAAGCCTAATTATTTGAAATGCCGACTGACTAAAACTACAGTCACATGTCCTTCAGACAATGTGTCAGTGACTACCCCCCCCCCCCCCCCCCCCCTTCTTAACCCAGACGGACTCCCAGGGCATAGTGTACCCAGCTGGAATGAACCACCTCTGGCAGTCATCGTCATGAACTGTCAACTGTGACAAACGTCTCTTTTAGCAGACAGGAGAAGCTGAAGTCAACTCAAGGAGAAACTCTGACAGTTGCCCCCATATCAAGTTAGCACGTCGTTGCGGTTTGGGCGGCCGAGGGAAAGATTAAGCACCCCTCCCCCAGGCTACCATTGCAGCTGAGTGCCAACCACAGTAAACAAGTTCAATGAGGAACAGTAACATGATTGGATGCTCTCATGTTTTGTGAAAGGGGAAACAACTTATGTTCATTTCTGAAAATGTTGTATATTGACACATCCGGCATGAATCGGTAAATGATGTATGTCATCATGACGGATGGTGCTGCACTTGTTTTCTGGGTGTGATGGCCAGTATCGTGTACTGTATGCTTGGAAGCAGTGACTACTTGAGATTGAATTGGCTGTGGTGTTCACCTGAGGTCAAGAGAGAGACCTGCATTTGACGTAATTCCATTCCATTTGAAAATTCCATGAACAAAAGAAGCCAGTGCTGCACTGTCAAAACATGAACGTACATATTTGTTTTTAGAATTTTTTTTAGTCAAATCTAAATATTTCAACATGCTTCTTGCTTCTGTGTTGCTGTTGACTGGTGTTTTAATGTCAACTTTTTATGTGGAAAGCATCAAGCACTGGGATGCAACAACTACAGTATTTCATTTGTCATTGTTAATGTGTTACTTATTCACGATATACCAACAAAAACAAAAAAAACTCAAGGGCTAAAAAAGGAGTGTGCTAAACTTCAAGAACATTCCAATGCAGACACTGACATCGCATTGTATTCATTACAGTGTTACATAAGTATAGAGAAACTATCAATGTTAAAGCTTCTAAAATTCCAGTGAGTGATCGATATCAGACTATTGCCTTTCAGTTGTTGAGAAAGAACCATGCAAAAACAAGCTGACGTAATTCAATAATTCTGCTTTCATTCTCACACATTTGTACAAGTGTTTGTACAGTTTTGCCACTAATTAACAAACCACTGGTCACGATGAAGTTACATTCCTGCTCAATAAATATTATTGTACTCAACTGATTACAACTGTAAACCAATACAGCTATTTAAAATCAGTATGTATGGTGAATTATTTTGTTAATAAAAACAGTTTTTATAAACATTATACACAAATGTGTATATTGTTTGTCTTTCACAAGCTGTACCAGCCAAATCCAACCAAAAACACATGTATGCTTGGGAAATACATGTCATTCCAGAGAAACACACTTAGGTTTTTATATCATTTTATTGTTCCCTATAAACAAAGTGACAGACTTGAGTTCAGATGAGAGGAAACGCAATAGCGTAACACACTCGGTGAAACAGATGTACGTACATTCTTTGGCCAATGACCAAGAACATAACACTCGGAACAACACATCTGCAAGAGTCTGAGAGACAAGTTCAGAACCGTACAACCCCAGCAGCAGCGTTCCCATCGTTCTCTGACGTCTTCACACAAGCCCGAGGAGAGGGGGCCATCACGTCCGCCATCCATTGTCAGTCCTGCATGTGTGGTAGGTCAGTCCTGCATGTGTGGTAGGTCAGTCCTGCATGTGTGATGGGTCAGTCCTGCATGTGTGATGGGTCAGTCCTGCATGTGTGGTAGGTCAGTCCTGCATGTGTGGTAGGTCAGTCCTGCATGTGTGATGGGTCAGTCCTGCATGTGTGGTAGGTCAGTCCTGCATGTGTGGTAGGTCAGTCCTGCATGTGTGATGGGTCAGTCCTGCATGTGTGGTAGGTCAGTCCTGCATGTGTGGTAGGTCAGTCCTGCATGTGTGATGGGTCAGTCCTGCATGTGTGGTAGGTCAGTCCTGCATTACAGCAGCAGTTTGGAGGACTAGGGTTCTGGGCCAGCTCCCCCAGACAGGATGAGGGACATCTGTTGGTCAGACAAGACCTCCAGCCGGGACACTCCCATGGCCTGGCTCAGGTAGGCTGCCAGAATGTGCTTACACTGCCAGAGTGAAAAGAAGAATGATGTTAGGCTGTCTCCAAAGCATGACGTGTGAGTGGTAGAGATAGCGAGGGTAAGTGACTGATCCGGACGAATTCACAACCAAAGTACAGTATGTGTGTGGGGTTTTGTGTGAGCGCAAGTTCAAACTAGTTTGTGCTGAAGCTTATCGCCATCATCTCGATGGATACCATCATCTCGATGGATGCCCGGGTAATCGACTTGTTTTCTACAAGTCGTTATTACATCCATTAAAAATGAATGTGCCGCCACCACACAAGCGTTTTTCATGCAGATGCAGTTCACTGAACTAAAACGACGGGAGGGCAAAGAGGGTGCAGAGCAGAATGTAGTGAGTGTGCTGATTCTCTCAGCAATAGGAGAGAACAGGCAGTAGCAGGCCAGTCAGCAACAGACCACAGGCTGCATGGGGAAAACCCCAGCAGTCCAACAGCAGGCAACACATGCCCTACTTCTTCAGGGGTGGGGAGTGAGACCCTAGTCTGGCTAAATCAACCCAGTGTGCCCTGGAAGACAGGGAAGGGGGGGGGGGGGGGTGTTTGGAGGGGGTGGGGGGGGTAGTAACATGGTTAATGGAATCTGAGTCGATGGCGCTTTAGGGGCTTCTGGCTTTGGTTTATGACCCTTACTAGGATAGATGGGTATACATCGGACCCAAAACCTGCTCCTGAAACACACACCACCGCTGCTGGATAGACCATGCAAGTAAACGAAGAATATTGGGACACGTAGTTGGGTCTTTTGGAAAACGTAGTTTGAGAGAAATTGGATTTATGTTCTGCCGAAGCACAAGGAGAGGGTCTTGCGGGTCGGCTGCAGCTCTCGGTTTCTCAGGCTGATTTTAGCCTCTTTCTCTGGGGACTAGGTCACGCTGATATCCAGGGTTGAAGCAGAGGTTCTCTTGTAGCGAAAAATCCAAAAGATACAAATGGCAGGGTAGAGGTGAGACCCTCCCAAAGAGCAGACTCAAATATATCGGTTCTGTTCAGAACAAACAGGCCTAGTCTGGGGAGGGGGGGGGGGGGGGGGGTGTGAGGGGGCAAATGGGGCCTGAGTGTGGTCCTTGGCCACCCCTGTGTGTGTGTGTGTGTGTATGCGCGTGTGTGCGTGCGTGCATGCGACGGTGCTCACCAGCAGGCTCTCATTCCTCCTGAGCACTGTGTAGGCGAAGGCCGGACAGGGACAGAAGTGACAGGAGATGAAGCAGGTGTACAGCTTCCCTGATCCCCCCAGCACCTGGCGCGGACGACACACAGACCCAGTCAAAGGCAGAACAGGACCAGCACAATGTGGACTCATGCACGTTTAAGGTTGTGCCTTTGAATGGAAACGCTCTGCTTGAAAAAGCAGAAACAGGCCAAATACTGATTCCAGGCCACAGCATGGTAAGAGTGGTAAATATGTATCTAGCTTGTGCTCGGCCCTTACAGTTCTAGATCCTAACACTGCATCAGAAGGATGAGAATGCTGTCGGTGCTGGTACTATATTCTCCTGACGGATCAGAGCTCGACCTTTCAACTGCAACACCGTACGGCAGAGGAGCAGACAGGAAAGGGAAAGTGGGGTGGACGGAGAGGAATGAAGGGAAACAAGCTCATCTCATCTCCTGAGGTCCTCCAACCTGCCTCGACACGTCCCACAAACCCTCGCCGCCAGGAACGCGCATTAGCGGGACACACCGACGCCCCTCCCTCCGTCCCTCTTTTCATAATAAACAGGTCATTTGACAGAACTGCTTTGAAGGTGAGGTTGCTCACCTGTGCAGTGCTTTAATATCAGTTCCAAGGGGGAACTGATATTAGAGGGAAGTGCTGACTTGTATACAATACACATTGTATACAATAGGTTTTGGTGATAAGAACTTGTGCTCTACTCAAGTAGAGCCCTTTCCCCACTGTGCGGCACTCTTTTAAAACTTCAGCTCTACAGCACATGACACGCGGGGATATTAGGTCTAAAGATTAGTCAGCCGTGCCAACATAACTAATGCTTCCCAAGAAGGCAGAACAGGCTCCGTTAGTCCCAGCGGGTGACAAATTCTCAGTGGTGTAGTCTGGCTAAATTACCTTGGCTGTGACCTACAAAAATAAAACACCTCATTTGTAAAAAAGTGACACGTCATTATGAATGAATCACGGCAGGGACAATTCCAAGGAGTTGAGCTGGTGGCGCAGGAGAGAGCAGAGAGCCTGGCAAGGCAGACGACAGGCTAGCCGTGGATGTGGGACAAACTGAAGGATTTACCATGTGCATGCTAATCCCAATCAGCATGGCATCAATATTACTGTGTAGCATGTCCTGCATCGCTATATTCATACTATTCCACTGATTGCATAATACCGTACGGACTCGCATTCGTGAAGGTCAGTCTTGTATGCGTGGCATGGTGTACAAAGTGGGGGTCACTGGTTCTGAGTGCAGCTGTTGGGTTCCTACATGGCCATTGCTGGAGACGGTCTCCTGGGTCATGTGATATTTAAAGCCAATGGAAGGGAAGACTGGATTCCTAGGTCAAGACCAGACTCATATAGGGGCCCCGGGTCTTACAGGAACTTGTCTGTCTGGGCCAGAATGAGAGCTGCCAGGATCATCATGGGAATGAACTAGAAGGCTGTCTCGTTTGTGATGCGGCTGTTGTAGCCCGTCCTTATCCGTACTGCTCGACTGACTTCCCTATCACAATGTGCTCACTCATTCATCATTACATCATCTTATATGATTCAGTCTGTTGACGTGTTTATGTTAACTATATCTATCTATCTATGTATCTATGCTTCAGAGACACTTTGATACTGATTACCGTACCTACACGTCTTTGATGAGGCCATTGTTCTTGTCTAGCATTAGATCGCTCCTCTGCTGACTAACAAAATCTAAATCCAGAGCCTAGACGGAAGTCACACCGTTGGTGGAGGAGAATGACCTTTTCTTGTTCCACAAGGGGAGCTATGTCGTGGGAGAAACCAAGGAGAGCTGCTTCCAGCTTCTGAAGACTAAGTCATTGAAAACCAGCTCACATCAGGGGGAAATCTTTTTTTTTGTCCCCCAAGCTGGCATGCACCGGTGCCATAGCTGCGACCACAAAGCAGCGTGCCGGCCCGCACAAAACCCCCTCTCTCTTTCACTGACGGCGTCCTTCCACAGCACTGGCTGATATCCAGGAGCTACGGAGGGGCATCCAAAGGCAGACTGTAAATCTGGAGATATCTCTCAGTCTCTGTCGATGATAAAACCAGGATCTGGGTCTCCCAGAAGCAGACATCTGGCTTCACTCCTGTTACGAAAGCCGGCCCTCGTGGGACTACTCACAGGGCAGGCTGGACGGGTCCGACGGTAAGAGGTTTGGAAAGCCACAACTTGAGTCTCTGAGCGCCAGAGTTGTGGCCAGCTTTTGCAGAAAATTGAATTTTGCGGGAAGTCATGTCCCCAAAAGCCCCCAAGAGCCCCGTGCTCAATTGTTTTGATGTTTTTTTTTCCTATTGAGGGAAATAATTCCACCTGTCTGGGCTCCCCTTATCAGAGACTAGTCTTACAAAACACACAGCACAGATGACAAAGCCTTTTTTCAGTTTCAGTCACTGAAACTTTGCTTCTTTCAACAGAGTGGAGGATGAGCAGCGTTTCACAATTGTGTCCAAACCATTCGTCGCATTTCACCATAAATGTTTAAATCCAGAAGCGCATAACAGGGAGGTTAAAGGAGTAAAACAAACCTGCAAACGTGTTTATATTAATGCACAGCCGTGAAGAGACGTTTGCGGTCCATAAATGGTCCTGTGACGGTGTTATAAAGACTTTTTAAGGGTCACTAAGAGAACAGTTGCTTACATTCCATCAGGAAGTACGGTTTATAGAGCAGCGGCCATGGAATTATAACATGCTTCTGAAATCTGCTGTCGCCGCTGCTGTCTATAAACTACCAGCCAGGACCAGGGGCTCAGAGGGCAGCAGCACTGCCACTAAATGGCCCAGGGGGTGGGGTGGGGTGGGGGGGTAAGGTCAGGGTTACCCCATACTCCACTCTGGGGGTGGCCTGGGGTGGTTACGGTTAAGGTGCCAGTTGCTATTGGTGGGGGTGGTGTGTGTGTGTGTGAGGGGGAGGGGGGGGGGGGGGTTAACTACAGACACATGACCATGATGGATGGTGACAGATATGTGATTGTGAGGTGAACAGTAAACAGTGTGACTACAGCCCACTGGAGTGTGTGGTGCTTCGGGTGGACGGTGTCAAAAATGTCATCTTGTGTCACCTGCTTGTGCTACTTGTCCCCAACCTGGTGTTCAGGTGTCATGGGGACAAGGCTGTTTACATGTCTTAAACTCATGACACGCTTGATCTATAGTTTGCAGGGAGGCATTAGCATAACAGGTGAGGCAGCGCGTAACACCCCCTTTGCACGTGTTGATAGCAACAGCTGGGATTGTGTCACTCATCTCTGTGTTGAAACATGAGAGTGTGTAGACGGTATACACTTGACTCATGTCGAGGGAACACAGGATTAACAGACAAACCAAAAGCCTTTCCTACAAACTCAGAGTTTGCCCATCAAATCGATTATTCACAAGCCATGAATGTTTAGGATTGCCCTTTCAAAAAGCATCTTCCCAAAAACTGGTTTCACCTTTGCCACACGGCCTGACCACACCGTCAACACCAGACAGACGGCCTGACCACACCGTCAACACCAGACAGACGGCCTGACCACACCGTCAACACCAGACAGACTCCCTCCCCCCCCCCCCCCCCCCCCCCGTTTTTATTCTGAAAAGGTCACCTGAAGCTATGAGCAAGGTGTGATAAACAACTAGTATCAAGCTGGAGAAGCACGGAAAGGCCCTTAGTTCAACGCAGACGTGCGCAAGTCTCTTGGGAAACGAGCTGTGGTTTCCAGTGAAAATCTCTTGACTCAGACTCTTCCTCAGAACTACAGAAGAGGACAATATTCCATAGGATGTCATTTCAAGTGTTAGTGTAACACGTGACAAACAGTGTAAGTGACAATGCCAAAAATATGCGTGGTTACTCTGGATGACGATGTGGCCCTAGAAAAGAGAGTGCAACTTTAATAGCTATCCTCTCGTAGAATCTTGAACAGACGAGAGCTTAATGGAAATTTATATTTGGATCATTCTAAAAGTAGGGCAGAATAACAGAAAGGCAGGAACACTCCTTGGCCGGTCGGCTAGGCTAAATCACTTACTGCGATACAAAAGAATATTCGACCCATGTTTTTCGGAGAGGGTGAGGTGACAACGCGATACCAAATGATGGAGGAGACTGCAACTACATACTTATCCTTCACATCACTGCGGAAGGCAAGGGGGTTACATTGACTCATGTTTACAGTGTCAGATAACCGCTGTCCAGTTTGTTTTTGGCACGTTTGTGTTAACAGTGAGAGATGAAGAGAAGAACGGGAAAGGGGACTGGAAGAGGAGCTCCATTCCTCAAGTCCTTGTTTCTGTCAAACAGTCTTTATAAAAGAGAGGAGTAGCTGGGTCAGTCTCCCACTGCCATTACTAGGAGCCAATAAAAGCCTGTTACTTTACCTGCTAACAGTGATGGTAAGCCGGTTCGATTCCCGGCCATGCCAAATGACGTTGTGTCCTTGGGCAAGGCACTTCACCCTACTTGCCTCGGGGGAATGGCCCTGTACTTACTGTAAGTCGCTCTGGATAAGAGCGTCAGCTAAATGACTAATTGTAAAAGGACTGAGCTGCGTTCCATGTAAGTTCGGGCTTCCTGCTCAGCCGCTCCCAGGCTGTGGAATGCTCTCCCTGATCACCGGAGGACCCCACAGACTGTGGATGCTTTTAAACGTGGCCTCAAAACCCACCTTTTTAACAGAGCCTTTGGTTGATTGACTCTTTTATTCTGTCCTGTTTTCTTTTTTGGTCTACATTATTATAATTTTTCGCACTTTCTTGTTTTTAACCTGTAGCACTTTGAGATTGTAGTTAAATATAAAGTGCATTATAAATATTACTATTATTATTATGTTTAGTGAGACATTAGAAGCAGAGGTGTCATCATGATATTGAAAATATTCAACGTCTCTAATTGACAATGAAAAGGCATAAGGAATTTAAAAAGGATACAACCTGCTCTTCCTTACAGACCTTAAATGAATGAGATTGCCCGCTGCAGCTGAATCACAGGATTCTCCCCAAATATGGTCACCCTGACTGTAAAAAGGCACGCTAACCTAAACCAGGACCCAATTAGCCCAGCATCCATGTAAGCCAAACCCACAGCTTTATCCGGTCCTATAGCCTACTCACTCAGACCTCCAAATGCTTTGCTTTCACGTAAACATCTTTCGATGGTACAGATGGGTGAAAACAAAAGCTTTGCTTGTGCAATATAGCCTAGTCCATTTTAAATCCCGACCAGAAAGGAAGTAAGAAATGACTCTCAAAAACCACGTTTATTTATGTTTTCATACGGAAGACTGAAGAACCAGTCTGAGTAAGGTCTAAAATGTTGGAAGATAACTCACTGATGACTTAACCGGCTGCCCACTAAATCATTTGAGGACAAAGTTAAAAGTGGAAAGGGAGGACGCGGCTTGGAGAAAACCTCAGACTGGCCAGTCACTGTGTAGCTTCAACCTCAGTCACCACATCAATATCAGCCTGCTTATAAAAGGTGAAAAGGTCAAAAACCATCTCCTAAGAACGACCAGAAAGGCTCATTAAACTGTCACTGGACTCTATTTAGCACTTAAAGGATCATCAACTTTGCCATGTGAAGGTTTTGTGTACCTACTGGTTATAACTTCTCGGATGAAAAACATCCTGCCACTTAAACTGAAGAAATCAACTGAATTCTAAATAATATGCCTTCTGCCAGTGCTTCACAGTACAGTGAGAGTCGCATTGATTTCCCTTTCAAAGTGAAACACAGACATCAGAAAATGTTTGGCCAAACTGATTGAAACTATTAATGAAAGCACCATAGAATTATTTCCCAAAGAGAAACCATACACCTTTTGAGCTCATTGTTTTTTCCAGTTCCTTTTACACAACAAAACTGTTTGCGCCAAGACTTCCTGAAGAAGTTTACAGGAAACTTGGGTCACAGTGACCACAACCGCACAGAACAGGAATTACAGCAATATACCTAGAAGAATGGAGTTCCGTTGGGTCTTAAGTGCAACATTTAAGTTAGATTGTATGTCAACTGTAAGATAACTACACATCGAGAGGTAGTAATGTCAGTGAACCAGTTAAAAAGCTCAAGAACTAGGCTAGCAGTTATTTTCCAAAAGGGATTCTGCATTTGGTCAGAGTTGTTTACTCAATGTTTGGCCAACTGGGATTGGCGAGGTGGCTTGAGTCATACATGGGTGTGTGTGTTCGAGGGTGAGTATGTTGTGGGTCAGGAGAACCAGACCTGGAAGGCTTTTCTTCCACTGGGAGATGAGACACAGGTTACAGAGCGCTGGTCCACCAGGTCCAGGGCCTGCAGTGCACACGACCCAAACACGAACCTCAGGCTGGGGGAGGAGAGGGAGAGAGCACTTTAAAAACATGAGGTCCATTCTAACTGGACATTATCTAACTGAGTTTGGCCTAAATACAGGACAGACATGGAGATAAGTGGTATTTTCAAGTAAAACACGACATGGAGTCAGGTTTGAGATTTGACAAATCATCCTAGTCATCACAATGGAAGTGACCAGTACAGAGGCCCAATGTCCCTTACTCCCAGCCACATCACCCACAAGATCCTCATGGAAGGCCCCACTAACATGGGCAAGTCTGGGAGAGGCTGTCCTAGTTCTGGGAAACAACTTGTATAAAGGCATTGTCATCCTCCATCCAAATGAAACACCCACCTTTTTACATTAAACACTGACTCAGTGTCACTGAAGTGAAAGTTTGCGTCAATGAAAAAACAATATAAAGTGGAAATTTGACTTTACAGAAGAGAGAATACTCACGCAATAAGCAGATCATCAGGAACTGACGAAAAAGAGGTAGAGAGAGAAAAAAAGTGTAATTTGTTCCTAAGTTTTATTAGTTGTTCTTAGTAAATACATTTACAGATTACGAGATATTAAGTTATTGAAAATTCATTCGCAATTTCCTGTTCATTATCAGGTAGGCTTAGCAGGCTTAGAAAAGTATGAAGAACAAGAGACAGATATTGTTACAGGTTGGTGGCTTGTTGGCCCTGCTTGTTGTGGAGTTTGGTAACACTAAAACAGACATTTATTGTAATTGGGATAAATTCATTCTAGAGGGCGCAGTATGCTTCGGCTAGGTGCATTTAGGATTATTGTCAAACCAAACGTCAGAGTGAAACAATGAACAGAAATCTTAGCTTTGAAAACGTCTTGATTCGATCTTGGTAACTAAGGTAACGGGGCCCAATGCATCTGTCGTAATGAAGCAACACAACACTACCATCTACTGGAAAAACCTGTACACAGTCCTTTCTCCGGAGTTACAAGTTTAGCGAGTCGATAGGATGCACATTTTTGAATACGTCACTTGATCACTAGCTACTTACTTAGAGACGTTTCGTGGAACGTTTTCTGAATATCTTGGAAAAGCTGCTCTGCCACTGCAGCTAATGAGGACATCTCTCATTCACGGCCACAACACTAACCAAAGACTACCTAACGCGACATTTTCGTTAACTTTGTCATTAACTCGGCAGGGAGAATCTATTTTCCTGTTGAGTCCTTGAGAACTTTTCAAAATAAAGTATATTTTATGTGTATTAAAATATTAGGGGGCGGTTCAAAATAAACGTAAGCGTATGGTACACGATATTACAGTAGCATAAACAGAATAATAACACACTATTAAGGATAGGCATAATTAAAATCAGAACGTTGGATTCGTTTTTCACCACTCATTAGCATAACGAATTAATGGACAAAAGTAAACTCATTTGGACTAAATGTCCAAAGACACTTTTTTGTAAAAATCTGTATCAATGAATGTGATAGTAAAATTATTCCCCAGCCATATCCATTTAGAGATGTTAAGAGGTATTACGTTTTAACGTTCAAATAAAATCCCCTGACCTTTATTTTGAAATTATTGTAAGAAATCAACCGGAAGTGAAATTATTTATCGAGGCTAGCATCACCCATATTTTCTATGGCTCTGGCATCACCCTGCTCATCCTAGGTGGAAGCATTCAACTTTTACAGTATTTGTTAACACCTAAACGTTTGCAAGTGCAGAAGGATACCCAGCCCTTTGCTTAGGCAGAATATTTATGATATCAACATTTCTGCCTAGAACTGTGCTATCTGCGTCAGCAGACCAACGAAGAAGAAAGTGAAGCGCAATGGCGACTCCCATGCACAGAATTATTGCCCGACGACAGGCGTAAGTTCTCAAATGTGTTTCTTCATCATTTGTTGTAGTCCTACATAGTATTAATTTGCACAATATTGTTTGGACGTGTTTCAATGTAATTCACAAACGATACCCTTTCGACAAGTTAATCTCAACATGAAGTTAGCAAGTGTGTGGATAGCTCATGTTTGATACTAGCTAGAGCTAGCCTAAATGCTATTAGCCATTCCCGCTGCGTTGCTGTGAATGCAAACTAATTGCAGTTACTTTTTCAGAATCAGAAATACTTAACTACCTTACTACATAGCTATATACAGTCAACTGCTTGAAACTAGATAAGTCTGTCACAACGTAACACATTGTTGCTAGCTAGCTGTCTGATTGGTAAACATTTTTTAAGTCGAATATTAGTGTGTATACCCATGTAGTAGAGAACTTTACAATTTAGCAGTGGCCCTGTCTAGGAGGACGTGTCTAGAATGTGGACATGAGTCAGTGATCGTACCAAGACCTGGCGTTTACATTTAAAAATCATAACCAACAATACTAACGTTTATTGTCTGAATGAAGCCTTGTGTTTACTAAAATGGTCTTACTTAATGTCCTTTTAATTTCAGGGAAGCAAATAAACAACATGTGCGATGTCAGAAGTGTTTGGAATTTGGCCACTGGACATATGAGTGTTCAGGAAAGCGTAAATATCTTCACAGACCATCAAGAACAGTAGAGATGAAAAAGAAACTCAAAGAGAATGAGAATAAGCAAGCCAACATTACAGGGTAAGCATATTTCATGAAATTAATCCTGGGAATATTCTCTGTTCTTATTGAATGGTTCATTACAGCTAAGTCTGGCACCATACGTGACTGCCGGTGTTGAATATGCTTGTTCAACATAAAGGGATAGTGTATGCCCCTATACCTATATATGGATATTGATAGATATAGTTAATTAAGTACATTACTTTCATGCTAGCTTGTAGATGTACAAAGTTGAGATGCCACAGGTATTTGTTGCCAGGCTATCCATCATCAGTTGCCTTGGAAAATGTAAAAGTCCAGACAAATAAATGAAGGAAAAAACTATAACTGTAAAATACTGCCATCTTGTGATATAACTTGGAACTATATGGAAGGAGCCATTTTCCATTTTGACAGAAGTTGGTCGTCTTAAAAATATTTAATCTCTCATCCACTAAATGATGATGTCATCTATTTACAGTCCAGGAAGAGAAGGCTCCTCTGAGAGAAAAACAAAAAAGAAAAGGTAACTACAGCCTTCTTTTTAGACATTATTGTGAAATGTTAACATTTCTACTGTTTGGATTTAATAGTATAACACTATAGACTATTTTTTTGGGGGGGTGGAAAGCTTCAAGTGTACCATGCGTGTTTTGTTGCTTGTTTTCAGGTCAAAAGACAGCAGCAGTAGTAGCAGTAGTGATTCTGACAGTTCCTCTAGTGACTCCTCGTCTGACAGCAGTGACTCCTCCAGTTCCTCGGATGACGACAGTGACAGCAGTAGTGACAGCTCCAGCTCCTCCTCCAGTTCCAGTTCAGACTCTGCCTCAAATAGTGACAATGACTCAGACCAAGGCCCACCAAAGAAGAAGAAAAAGAAGAAATAGACTATTGTTCCTCAAACCCCTCGCCTGGCTTAATGTATTATTAGACTTCTTGTGTGGATAAGCTTGATAAACATTGTAAAGATATTAACCTTGCAGCAAAGCAGAGGCTACAACTGTCCATCACTACCATGTCTAAATCTATCTGATACTTTTAGTAACAAGTATGTGGGGTCAGGGTGTTTTTCTGGACAGAGCCAGGTTGGTGTACATATGCCAAGCAGTCAAGCCTTTTTGTACCTTCCCTTACCCGTTCCTTTATAAATACATCAAGTCCAGCGTTATACTTGCTTTTGAGTTTGATGTCATATTCTGTGTTACCCAAATTAGAAACTTAGGTCTAGAAAAATTGAAGTGCTTTACACACATTCATGGAAAAGTTTGAGTTAATGCAATTGACATTATACTTATTTTTCTACTGTAAAGTAATGCTTTAAATGAAAAGCTAATTGAGTTTTGATGAAAATTCGCTTTTATTTTAATTAAGTGCACATTGTAACTGGAATTTCTAAAATGAAATGTTTTGAAGTTTATTCATTTCTGGAATATTGAAAAAACGTATTAAGCGGAAGTGCATAACTTGTTTTTAGTAAGGCGTCTGAATGGTATGTCGATTTGTATCATTGCATTTAAATATTTTTTCATTAAAACAGTACGCAGAAACATGGAGTGATGACATTAACGTGACATTTTTGTGATGGAAACTGCCAAAATGTGAATCTGATTTGATTATACATTGTGTATATATATATATATATATATATAATGTATTGTATATATATATATATATTCTATTTTGCAAAATAACTAAAGTTTTCCTTCGTTCGTACATACATGTGTATTTATGTATGTACGAACGAAGGAAAACTTTAGTTATTTTGCAAAATAGATTACTAGAATAAGAATACTAACAATTACAAAAAGAGTTCCTTCTGACGGAAAAATCCTACCGGAGGAATATAGTAATAATAGGAATACAAACAAAAACTATAGGTTTCCTCCTGACGGAGGAATCCTAATTACGTAAACACCTGAGCGTTATCGTCATGTCTGGTTGAGACTTGATCACATGATTACGTTTCCCCCAGCTGCTTACTTGCACACATCCATTAACAGCGAGCACTGGCTCTGGCAACCTTGCTAGCTGCTACTACTAGCTGCCTACTGAAGAAGAAAAACAATGCACAGAGAAAATAATGTCAAGTAGTTTCCCGCTGGCCTCACAGCTGGGCTAGCTAGTTATATTCGAATAGGACGATGAAGCATGTACATTTGTTTTTCATATTTTAACGATTATATTATTATTTTGTTGAGTCCATTTTGTCTGCTGGAAAGTGGAAAAGACAAAGAGAAAGGGCTTTCCAATAGCTAGCTAGAATGGTTTGGGCCTAAAAAGAAGATAAGAGGTAAGCGTTTTAATCATACTGATATTATGTATTATTATTTAAGAATCTGTTTGTAGATCAATTAATTGAGCGTACTACACTGATCCCTTTTTAAGATAGCTTGCTACCGTTAATGGCATTACAACCAAAGCTCGTTGGTATTGCTCGCTAGCTAACCGTTGGCTACTTCTAGCATTGGCTAGCTGACAGCGAACACCACATTCAGCTAGTCTAGCTAGCTGCCCAGCGACAAATGGCTAGCTCTGACCGAGGGTGGACTGCTGTCTTCACCGGGTTGTAAGCCAGCTAACCTACTAGCTAGCTAAGTAGCTAACAACAAGGTGGCTCGTAAGCCTGTTTCATTTTAACTTGGGTAGTCTAGCTGTTATCATCTTAATAGTAACTTGGAGCATAGTAAATGCTTACTATTCTGTATTTATGTACATTTTAAGTGTTCGTTTGTTGTTTCCGTGCTACGATGTATCCTGCTAGTTAACGTTGGCTAGCGAGTACCGTCATCACACTTAGTTAGACTGGTTAGCTAGCCAGCTCATACACACTACACACCGTAGTTATCTGGCTAGCTCAGCAACTTGAGTTAGTCTGGGGAAGCTAGCCTAGCTGCAGTGCTTGCAATTTCTAGAGATGCCTGCTCAACAACCATACTCTTTGTTAAAGTTATGGTCCGTAAAGAAAAAGTTAGTTGTGTATATGTTCTAACTGCCCAACCCTGTCCTGACCGATAAAACAAATTTGGGATGGTTAGTCAGGGCGATTGTTAAGCAGTCTACTGCCCATAGATCTCAAGAAGTAATTTGCTTTGAATCTGGCAAAGAAGCGTAATCAATACAAGCATCCCTTACGTGATTCAGTGTTTTAGATGAAGTAGCTACAGAACATTTGACAGTTGATATGTTACAATGTTATAAATGGGAAAATCATTCATAATCAAATATGCCCACTTGTTGGGTCTGGGGGGACATTTTGAATTATGCTGTGGGGGAGGGGTGGCAATATGTCAATTCTAGCTATTTAATTTATCAACCACCATTCACAAAGGCATGGAATTCTGTGTCAGCATGGAGTTGACAGTTTAGCCTACTAATATTTTCTGTCAGCAACATAAATACTTGTAAGTGCAGGCAGGTTATGGCAGGAACCTATTGGTCTAGGTCTAGGAAGACAACCCCCCTGGAACAGCATTTACATGGGCACATTTGTGTGTATCTTAGGCCAAATATGTTTGTGCATACATGCCAGTAACAAGAAAGTCCTCATTACATCCTGTTTAGGTTTAGTTTAGCGAACAGTTTCCTCTGCTGCCAAGTGCAAGCGTTCGAGATGGGTGATGATGACAGAATGTTTTGTTCTTCCGTAAGGTTGTGAGGTAGATATTATGCAATCATTGCCGAGAATGATGTTATGTTTGTAAATAGCTACCAGTGTCTCATCTGGTGTTTGTGTCCAAAGACTTGTCTTATCAGTGGCAGACCTGAGTCAAATGTCTGTTACCACATTTCCAGTGGATTTATGTTTTTTGTTTTTTAAAATATGTCAAATATAACCATAACTCTGTTTGAGTTGTAGTATAGTTGGTATTGTACAGCTACACAATCCAATGTATTGATCTTATTCGAAACTTAATGGTATATAAAAAGTAATAGGCTAATTGGTTATCTTCTGAATTAGACCTACAGCTTTAAATGTGTAAGGGTTTGGTTTGAAGGTTAATATTCATGTTTAAGAATATACCAAATGCCAACATCAAAAGAGACAACTGTATCTAACCTCTAGATCTCTCTTTATATATTGTATACGTGTATGTTTCAAAGGGTGATCCATACTCGTTTGAATAGTTCCGGTTCACGTTTTTGGAATTGTGAAATTGACATATAGGAACCTTTTCTAGTGGCAGTTGTTCCTGTTTGGAGCCATGATTTACATAATTGTTGTTCTTGTAAATATATCTTGTTGAAAAGGCATAGGGTTGGCTAACTTAATGTGTTGCCTATGTTTTTGAGTCAGGATCCCCCTTAGCTTCAATAGAAAATAGGTGCTGTCTCTTTAAAGAACTTGCTGCTGGATTGCTCTGTGCTGGGAGGACACAGTGGGGGAGGGAGTATGTTGACAGTAAGACGGCATCTTATTGGCTCAGAGGTCCTCCGTGTTGTGACATCACAAGGAGGAGAGGCTCAGCGGCATAAAATAACATCTCCTTTTATGGGCTGTAAATGGACTATTCCATTTGACAGGAACGGTTGATTTGCTCTACACCACTGGTCACTAGTCCTGCAGTCTTACTATTTACACAGTTTAGGCATCTTCATGTTCTTAAAGGGCCTCTGCTACTTTGAATGGATATTGAGACACTTTACAGTCCTGCTTCAGTGTTGATATGAATGGGCATTGTACTGAATTTAGCCTGTGGTTCCTTTACCTCTATGGCTATTTGTTTCTAAGTTTCAAACTAACATTCTCAAGAGTGTCAAACCCATTGGGCTTGCATGCAGGCAACCCCCTAATACCAATTCACTCAAATACACACAGTCACATACTCACAAAAGAGCCTCTTCTCAACTTTACCTATTGTCCTCGGCCGGTGGCTCCCCTGCTGTTTCAAAGCTGGTATCTCCCGTAAGCAGGCACTCCCCTCCCTAAGTCAGTTCTCTACTCTAAGGAAATGGTGTGGCGGCAGCATCGCTTGTAGCACTACAGACGCCATCAACTTAGTTCAGACAACTCAGGTTTGTCCAAATGGAGTGAGATCCCGGAAGAGCCTGGCAGAACCGAAGAACACTTTGAACCCCCTGGAGTTTTTCTAAACCCCCCTTTTCCAATGTTTCAGTGGTTTGGGCCATGGCCTCTCAGCCTGGGTAAGCAAGCTCTAGTTGGTTGGTCTTTCTTGCCATTCCATCCGGACTATCTTTCCTCTGTTCAGTTATACGTTTAAATACTACTCAAATTTGAGCGATTGATAAAGGGATTAGGATAGTGTCAAATGTCTCAAAAGATGTCTTTTTTAATGGTGTGTAGATTTGTATCAGTCCCTTTCCCTGTGAAGCCTTCAGGTGTCTTACATTTAGTCATTTCATAGTCACTTAATAGTCCTTTAGTCACTTAATAGCTAGGGCCTGTTTTATGGTCATCTAGACTAGCCTAGCCTTTACCTGTGTGTGACGAGGAGAAATGTCCAGTATTATGACCAGGCTAACTCTGGTCCAATAGTCTTCCATGACAGAGCTTGTTCTACTCATCAGACTTAGTTTACTTAGTTGACCCTAGTTTACTCTGGCAGCCCTAAGGCCTCTTGTGCCGGCCATGTGTGTTGACCACATCGCTGATAAAGACATGGCAATGT
Source organism: Hypomesus transpacificus (assembly GCF_021917145.1). NCBI lineage: Eukaryota > Metazoa > Chordata > Actinopteri > Osmeriformes > Osmeridae > Hypomesus > Hypomesus transpacificus. The sequence goes on along the minus strand of NC_061064.1, from coordinate 6,995,958 downwards.
CTTCAAAAACAGGGTTAGCAGTTGACCACTCGCCCCGTGTGAAACCAGACCTAGGTGTTCTTTGTGTTTGCTAAGACCCGAGAGCTGTCCTCCAATGTCGAGACTGTTCTAGTTTCACCTAGGCCTGTTATTCTAATGGCCCATGGTGCAGTGGATGGGGGGGTCAGACTTCACACCTCACTGTTTGAGCACAGGTGCTATTGAAACCCTCAGTTTCTGATGATGTAACCCCCCCCCCCCCCGCTCCCCACCACTGACCCAATAAGATCCATCAGGGCATTCAAATGGAAAGAATGAAGCAGGCCATGTTTACAATTGAAAAAGGCAGAAGGAGCTTTGTCTAAGTAAGCCACTGGGCCATTCACCCCTAATGGACTCGTTTACATCTACTACTGCCCCTGTTCTTCACTGCGTTGTTGAAACCAGTTAGGCTGAGTACAGAGTTGGTGGCCAAATGAGAGGTAGGGCTATTGATTAGTGTGTACAGTAAATGCATACTTCCCAGGCTCAGTCAATTCAGGTACTTTACTGTAAACTGTATGACGTTTTACAGGCCGTGTGCCAAGGAGTATGGAAATAAAGGGTGTGCCAGATTCCTCATTAATCCAGCAGCCGAGAGACACTCAAAGTCTCACCGAATGGCTCCCATGTATTGTCATGGGTCCTCGTTAACTACCAGGCCTAGCTTTCCTCACCTTTCCTGAGTAAGCATTGCAAATGGAGTTTTGATTTACAATTGTGAGCAAATGGATTTCTGGGCCGACCTCGACTCAGGTTATGGCTCCTGTGACTTCCTGAGGTTTGGTTAATGGAAGGCATTAGCGATTCATACAGCTCCAGTGATGACTCATTACCGGGTGTCTGATATGAACCAGACAGCAGATGCAGCTGACAGAGAATGACCGTGCTGCAGCTGAGACGAGCCAGGAAACCGTTTGAGTGGCCACATGTGTACAGCCGTGTTTCGGGCTGGACGGGGGCCCAGGCTCAAGGGTGATCATCCCAGTCAACAGTGCTTAAGGCTTTGTTGTAAGTTCAGTGTTTCCCACACATAGACTAATTTGTGGCGGTGCGCCACAGAATCAACACCGGCCGCCACACATTGCGTTTCGTAAAACATTTTTTTTATCGCTATTTAGGTAAAAACACGCAGCGTATTCGTTCAGCTGCATTTCCTTTCCCTGCTCTCCCTCCGTCTCTTTCACGCACGCGTCTTTCTCACATACACACACAGTCACTACGTCAGCACACGTTAGCAACAATGCATACGCCGTTCTAGTGAGACCGACAGCTACATCAGCGAGCCTTCAGCATTAGTGCCGTAGCTAAAGGTCTAGGAAAGTTGAGGCTACTTTTCGCTAGGTACCGACGGACATGTCTTAATCGAAGGTTCCCCTTCGTTCTTTTGGTGAGAAGTTTCAAGAGCTAGCTACTTACCCGGCGTCATGGAGCCGACCAGTTAAATAGTTATTTAGCACCCTGTATGCAGCGTCGCTACCTGCATATGCAGAAATTATTTGTTTGTTGTTGTTGATTTTGTGAATTATTTCGAACCCCCCCCCCCCCCCCCCCCCCCCCCCCCCGCCACATATAGTTTTCTAATCTGTGGGAAACACTGAAGTTGCTCCGTTTGCTCCAGTGTAGAGGACTGTGTCATCAACGTATGTCTTACTCAAACTTTGAGGAAATGCTATTGAGATTTTAATCTTGGTTCAATTTCCACCTATCACACAGAGGTCCCGCCCCCCCACCCCCACCCCCCCCAACATAAAAATAAATGTTATAGTTCTGCTCTTATAATAACTTGTAAAACTTGACATTAAGTTATTTCGTGTGCTGTTGAATAAACTGAAAACCTGTTTAGTTTTGTCATCAAGTGTACTAAGCAGGTTTAGTTTAGTCATCAAGTGTACTAAGCAGGTTCTAAGTGGACCATGTAGCAGTTTGTGTAGCTACACTTGGGAAGTTACCTCAATATCTCCAGCTCTGTTATATGAGGTCAGTAAAAGTGATGTTGATAGTATTTTTGCAGGTTGACTTCAGGCACAGATCAACTGAAACCTATTTTACAATTAGAATGTGTAGGCCCAAACGTCAAACATGAACACTGTGAACACTGGTCTAGGCTCAATGTTCTACCTGTCTAACTTCGTGGGCTACGCTGTGTAAAAACTGTAATGTTATGAACCAGTTTATGACTTTGTATGGCGTTTTCTGACCTCCAGTATGACTGATTGATTGATTAATTAATTCATCAAGGCTGCAGCGTGTATTTCTGTCCTACTGTTCTGACAATATTTCTTTTTAAATTTAGCAATCCTTTAAAATCGATCATAAACTGACTTGTTAGATGTTCATTTCCCCATTCACACCCATCCCTCCATAGTTTTACCCTTCTATTTATTTTTTACTTTTTGAAGTATCATTTGGTGTATTGTCTGTGTAGACAGAAGCATTGGAAGCTACCATTTTCTCTCTCCTCCTCGCTGAGTGACTTGTCGTGTGTCTCTGTTGTTAGCAACATGAACCGTGAAGACCGGAATGTGCTCCGTTTGAAAGAAAGAGAAAGGCGAAATCAAGAAATCCAGCAGGGAGGAGAGGCCTTTCCAGCTAACTCCCCTCTCTTTCCTGAACCTTATAAAGTTGTAAGTTTATTTTGTTACCTTCATTTTTTTATTTATTTTTTTATTCTCTCGTGTTTAAGTTAATGTAACTCCCCCCCCCCCCCCCCCCCCCCCCCCCCCCCTCGGAATTGATAAGACTTTTTTTTATTTTATTTTTTTGGTTTCTCCTCAAGTCTCCCATAAGGTAAATTGATGAATTGATGCTTCTTTTCAACCCTGAGAACTGCTTATCTGTTGTATCCTTGTGACACACCAGACAGACAAAGACAGGGAGAGTTGTGAGGTAAGTGCATTCTGAAGGGGACCAGCTGCAGATCTGTGTGCTCAGCCCAGCCATGTTGCAAGCGAGGGCAGCTCTAAAGTGACAGCCTGGGAGGAATGTCCCCAGGGCCCAGCCCTCGGTGGCCGAGCAGAGGTGTCCTGCCTCCTCTACGCCCCTTCCTGATGTCATGTGGTGGTTCTCGACACACAGTGACCACAGCATCATCAGACCCTGAGATGTATTTTTCTTTTTCATGACATCTGAAAAATGCCCCCAAGCTTTAAACAATCATCACACTTGTGTAGTTCTGGAAACCTTTATATTCAAATAGAACAGGCATGATAAACATAGTGAACATTTCAGAAATGCCACTTTATTGGCAATGTGGATTTTCCCCATCTTGTTTGTGATCTTAGATCTACGCATGTTTACATGAAGTAGCCAGAACTCAAAATCTCACTTGACCCTAATTATCTTGATGAAGGCAGGGAAATATATGTACTTTACAGTACTATTACTCAACTGAAACGTGAGCCTCCCAAATAGACACTGTTTGTTTTCGGGGTGGCTTTCACTTGCTAATGCGTTTTTCCTGAGAAATATGATAATTTGTTCTAGTGCATAAATAGTTTTTCTTCTTGCCTGCTGGGCTAACTGTCATAAACGGTAAACAGTTGGTGTAAAACCCCAGCTTCCTTCTCCACGATAATGTTGGCCACCAGGGCCCCTACTAGCCAACATAGTTATAAAGAGGATTTCAGTCTTTGCCTCGATCTAATCTTTGCCCGCTAACCTGATTTGAGCGGAGGTAAGTGGCTCCTCTCTTTAGCTGGGGGGGAAGCCATCAAAGGCTGGCCTGGAATGTGTCCTGACAGGTAGAGAATGAAAGGGGGGGGGGGGGGTCGGGTTGGGGTCAGAGTTCAAAAGGTGAGCCCAGAGAGCTACCTGGGATGCCATCGTTTCTCTTGCCCTCACAAAGTGAAAGGTAAGCTATGCGTGAGGGCTTTGATGAAGCCTAGCATGATGGCCAGGCCCCCTAAACCCTCCCTCTCCACGTCCCCGCCGGACAGGGCAGTCATGGTGTCTTCTCTTGTCCAATCCCTGATTTTCACACTGTGTCATTTAGAGGCTACTTGAAGAAGGCGCCTCGTGTTCATCCAGACAGATATCATATCAGCAGTAACTTGATCTCTATTTCATTTAGTTTTTCTTCCAAAAGCTTTTTTTGTTTTTTACAAAATGGTCCTTGTTGTGATATAGAAATGTGAACAAGAACTGTTCACAAGAGCAAATCTTCTCATCTGGGCAGTATAATGCCTCTTTGTGATAGTCTTCAGCAAGTATGTTCAGTTTTTAAGAGCTACATGCTCCGGGGCAGTCAGTTCCCTTGGACTCCTGTAAATAGCCTTACACAAGTGTTAATTAAACACAACAGCAAGTAAATATTTACGCGCAGTTTATGGCATTTAACCATACCTCTTACTCACATAATGTCTATCCAGCATTAGGGCTTTGCATAGCAAATATCCACTTCATACACTTTCACTTTTGCACCTGAAGGATTTTATTCCACAATTCCCTACTCACGCAAACAGACTAACACACACACGTGCAGGCCAGGGGGAGGGTTATTATGACCAAGTACATTTCCTGCCACAGATAACGACTTGTTTCCTCTCCCCCTCAGTGTGTATCTATCTGTCAGACAGAGTGGGTTCAGGGGCCCCCTGTGAAACTGGATAGGCTCCAGTGTCTGTGGTTTAGCCCCTGTCGTGTGTGTGTGTGTGTGTGTGTGTGTGTGTACAGCAGAATGGAGCCCCTCTAAGTGATTGATTAACCTCTTGAGTAGAGCTATGGGACCATGACCCCTTAACTCTCACCATGCCGATGGGCCCTCACTGACCCATGGACAGTTTGAACGAGCCTATCATCTGTGCCATGTGATCCGATTGTAGGACCTCTTTTTTCTTTCTTTCTTTTTATATGCGGGAATGATTAGAAATTCCTTTCAAGTTTTATTTTAATGTCATGTCAGAAATGTAGGGGCTACGTTTTTTTTCTCATGGAGAAAATGTGCTTCTTGTAATTCAGGAAGTTTATCATCTGCTTCCGGACCTTTCTGTCCAGACGATACAGAACATTGGATAGCATATTTCATGCATGTTTTTTTTTACAATGCATTGACTCATGTGCAATGGTGACTTAATGGTTTCTTTCCTCTCTCCATCCCCCTCTGTCTCTCTCTCCTTTCCCCCTCTCTTCCCTTTTTCCTCTCCATCTCTTCAGATCAGCAAAGAAGATAAACTATCCAGTCGTATCCAGAGCATGCTGGGTAACTACGACGACATGAAAGAACCAATCGGAGACACAATCCCAAAACTCAGCGGCAAACCCTCCAGCTCGTCTTCCTCGGAGGAGAAGTCGGGCCAGGCCCTGTTCGGAGAGCAGCGAGGCGGCGGCAGCGGCCAAAGCAGCAAGTGGACGCCGGTGGGCCCCGCGGCCAGCACCTCGTCCCAGAAGAGGTCTGGCCAGCAGGGCAGCCTGCGAGGCGGAGGCGGCGGCAGCAGCCAAAGACACGAGCGCGAGAGGAAGTCCAGCAAGCATGGAGGCTCGGACCACTCCAAGTCGCACACTTCCAGCCCGGCCAAGGGCTCCCTGAGCTCGTCCTCCGGCCACTCGCGCTCGCTGGCCGCGGAGCACCACGGCAAGGAGCAGCGCTACCGCTCCAAGTCCCCCCGAGAGCGCGAGTCCAACTGGGACTCGCCGTCGCGCGTGCACACCTCCTTCCCCAGCGGGCAGCTCTCCAGCCAGGCCTTCCCCCCCTCGCTCATGTCCAAGCCCAGCTCCATGCTGCAGAAGCCCACGGCCTACGTACGGCCCATGGACGGCCAGGAGACGGTGGAGCCCAAGAGCTCCTCGTCGGAGGGCTACGGCGGCCAGTCTCACAGCAGCACCGTGGGGGAGATGAAGGCCAACGGCAAAGCCTCCCTCTCCAAGCTCAAGATGCCCTCTCAGCCTGTGGAGGTACGGTCGATGAGTCCGGTCATGCTTTATGTTAATGGTGTAGAGATGAGAAATCCACAAAGCAAATGATGCGATTGTGTTATTGCTTAGCTTTTTAAGTCACCCTTTGTAAAACGATTTGATTTTCAGGGTTCTATGTCAGGAGATGCCAATTGCGTGGATGAGATTTTAAAGGTGAGTGTTATCAGGGAGACCGGTTTGGAAATCAACGTGATGTGTTGTTTTCCTTTTTTCGTCATTGAGGCCTTACTCAACCTCATGTTCTGTCATTGTTTTTCCCTCCCTCCTCATGCTTCAGGAAATGACTCAGTCGTGGCCTCCTCCGCTGACAGCCATCCACACCCCCTGCAAGACCGAACCCTCCAAGTTTCCGTTCCCCACCAAGGTCAGTGAAACCACCACACGGACACGGCAAAGAAAAAAAAGAAAGACATTTTGTCATACAGATGGGGAAGTTTGTGAGATAAATTTGCGGCCGGCAACCAACACGCAACAATCTTTTGCCTCTTTCAGGACTCGCAGCACTCTAGTTTCCCTGGTGGACACAGTGAGTATCTCTCACCTTCATTCACAAACAGATTGATCTCACACACTCTCATGGGCACGGATGACGCCGTGATCGGATCCACTCATCCGTTTCTCTCCCTGTTTCCTCGCCCCCCCAGAGAGACCAACCAAGTCATCGTCCAGCAGCCACCAGACCAAGGCTTGTGATGGAGACCAGGCCAAGTAAGTGACCCGTCACCTCCCACCTTATCTCTTATCAGCTCTGACCAACATCCCAGCCATACGTCTTTTCAGTGTGATGTTTTGAGCGTGCCTGCGGCCCTGTTTCAGTATGCTGGAGGACGATCTGAAGTTGAGCAGCAGCGAGGACAGTGACGGCGAACAGGACTCGGCCAAAAACGCCTCGAGGAACGCTTCGGCAAGGTAGCCCCCCCCCCCCCCCCCCCCCCCCCCCCCCCCCCCCCCCCCCCCCGCCGCCGCGGCGCACAATACCTCAGGTCGCATGGGGTTCAGGCTAGCTTCGTCAGCCTCTGACTAGAGCCCGAGATTGGACTTGTCTTCATCCACTCTGTGACTACAGCTCGGTGTGCACTGCGGTCCTCACCGTGTGTGTGTGTCTCCCTCTTGTCCTCCCCGTCCAGCAACAACAGCGAGGTGGCGGAGCAGTCACGGGACGACTCGAGCAGCCACAGCGGCAGCGAGACCAGCTCCGGCTCGGACAGCGAGAGCGAGAGCAGCTCCACGGACAGCGAGGCCAACGAGCCGCCGCGGCCCGCGTCGCCCGAGGTAACGCCGCAATAGTCGCCTGCCGTTATGCTTTTTTTTGTTTTTACGTTACGAGGCCTAGAGCGAGGTAGCAAACAGGGTTAATACATGGCCTGTGACCGTGCCACCTCGTCAGCGGTGTCCCAATCTCCAACTCCCCTACCTTGGCGTGTCACGGGAAGGTTATCTTTACCGTCCACTAATCCCCTATTGACCTGGTAACTCTAAAGACTTAGTTGAAGGTGGTTCACCCTATTCTAATCTCTCTTGTTGTCCGTCCCCCCCTCTCCCCCCCCCCCCTCTCTCTCTTTCCAACCACAGCCTGAACCGCCTGTGAACAAGTGGCAGCTAGACAACTGGTTTAAGAAGGTCAAGCAGTTTTCCCCCGCCTCCCCCGTGGACAACAATGTCCCCGCCAAGTACAAGAAGGAGGGCCGCGACTCGGCCTCGGGGCGGAGCTACGGCGGCCAGGGAGGAGGCTCCAAGGAGTCCGGGGCGCCCACGCCCAGCCGGGACCTGAGGACCAGCCAGAAGACGGAAAGCGGCCGCGGGCGCCAGAAATCCCCCGCCCAGAGCGAGGGGGGCGCGGGCCAGCGGAGGACCACGGGGAAGAAGCAGCCCAAGAAGTCGGAGAAGCTCCCCGTGGTGGAGGAGCCCAAGGGGGGGCTGAGGGTGGAGAGCGAGCCCCCTCCCGAGATCTCTCCCCACCGGCCCAAAGCAGCCACGAAGGGCCCGCGCAAACCCAACATCAAGCCCAAGCCCTCCCCGCGGCCGGCGGCCGCCGACAAGCGCAAGAGCAAGGCGCCCACCAAGGCCACCTCGCAGAAGTCCCGGGAGTTCGTCGACACGGACTCGTCCTCGTCGGACTCGGAGGAGAACGACAGCGCGCCCTCGTCGTCGCAGACGCCCCGGTACACGGAGAGCATCCGCACGCCCGCGTGCGTCTTCTCGCCCATGGAGGAGGAGCTCCTGTCACCGCTCAGCGACCCCGAGGAGCGCTACCCGCCCCGCCAGGTGCTGGTGGTGAAGATCGACCTGAGCCTGATCGGGAAAGTCCCCGGCCGCTCCTACAAGGAGCCCGAGCAGCCCAAGGCCGAGAGGGACTCCTCTTTGGACCGAGACGCCAAGGAGTTCCACAAGCAGAACCCCGAGAAGAGCTCCAAGGGCAAGAGGAAACACAAGGTTGGTGTGCCGCCGGCTTGGGCTAGCGATCATTCAACATGGCTCCCGTGGATTTGTTCGCTACTATGAACAATGTGGATTTGTTCGCTACTATGCTGATTAGATTACATTCTCATAGGGAGCGGTTACATTTGAGCGGAGATACCCAACCTTGGTTTGTTTGCATTAACCCTTGTTATCTGTGGCGTTTTTTTTGCGGCAGAATGATGACGACAGTGCCAAACCAGACAGTAAGAAGTCCCGACTCGAGGACAAGTCTTCATCCCACAAGCCCAGCAGCAAAGAGTGAGACACTCCCCCTCTTATCCTCCCGTGCCTTCACCCAGATACCGGTCGGATGTTGTATCCGCCCCGTGTTGAATCCAATGCTGACCCCCACGTTCTCCACACCAGGTCGAAGAGGTCGTCGGAGAAGAAGGAGGAGCCGGCGCCGTCTCCCTCCATGTCGGGCCTCCAGAGGACTCCCAAGGCGGAGCACCCCAGCCGCAAGCGCACCGTCAGCCAGTCGTCCGCCTCGCACTCCAGCGGCGCCAGCAGCGGCAAGGAAGGGGGCGGGGGCCGCAGCAGCAGCAGCAAGAGCAGCTCCACCGCCAAGCACAGGAAGGGAGAGGACAAGCAGGGGCGCAGCGCGCGGGAGGGCAAGGTGGGTGCGGCGGCCTATGGCGAGCCTCTCGTCTCGACCTCCGGCTGGATCTCTGTCTGCCTTCCTTCCCGCAAGCTCGTCACGAAACCACACAGTCAGCGCTGGAATTATTGACGCCCCCGATAAAAGATTAAAACGGGTTACGAGTGTCACCTTTTTGGTGCTTTATCTTAATGTCACAGAGAGAGAATTTGAACAATCCGACAGATAATTTATTCTGAAAAAGTACTTCAATCAAAGGTTGAATTGTTGTTTTTTGGAGTGTGACATTAAGCTAAAATCCCAAAATATGTATTTTTTACATCCCTTGTTACTCATCTTTACCAGGGGTGCCAATAATTTGTGAGTTGATGGGGTGCGTGTGTGTGTGTATATAAAAAATATGCAAGTCCCCTATTCTCTGCCTGCAGGATAAAAGCTCCAAGGGTCCAGACAACCAGCTGGCAGTGCCCCCCCTGTTGTCCGACGGCTCCAAATCCCTCCGGTCCAAGCTGCAGTTTGAGGACAGGTAAGAGGATCCTGTCCTCCACCCCACCCCCTCCAGCAGGCACACAGCTGCAGCAGGGATCCAGGGCTGCCTTTGATCCCATTCCCCTGGGGAGGGGGGAGGGAGGGAGGGAGGGAGGGAGGGGGGGGGGGGGGGGGAGGGGGAGGGAGGGGGGAGGTGGCTGTGTGTGTGCGGGAAGAGAGACAAGCCAGTGTGAAGTAGAGATGAGGTTCATTTCCATTTGAAAAGCTCAGCAGGGAAGCCCCCCCCCCCCCCCTTTTGGAACTGGTAGAAGGAGATTGGAGATTGAGTTTCTAGGGACTTCAGTGATGCAACTCAACTTTATAAAAAAAAAAAATGATTTATTTTGTGAGGATAAATTAGAATGAGACATCTAAGAGGATTCATTTGTGGTTCATTGACTGTTTATCTAACCAAGCTTCCTCCGCTGACTGTGTTTCAGGGTTCTGTCTGCTGACCACTACCTTCAGGAAGCCAAGAAACTGAAACACAACGCAGACGCTCTGGTGAGAGACAGCTGCAGCGCGCTGTGAAACCGAGAAAAAAAAAAAAGAACATGGTTTTGCATATCTGATGGGAGAAGGGGCCTATTTCACTGTTTTGAATAGACTGACTGTTTTTTTAGACTGTCACGACTCGCACTCGTTGAGGTGTTGTAAGGACACGGTGTGTTAGTACAGAGGTCCAGTTTCGTTCCTGGTCTGCGGCTTTTGAAATCGTTCCATGGGTTCGTTGACAGTAAAAGCTGCTAGCTAGAGAAGCTAAAGTGCAATAGTTCGACCTGACAGCCTTGATGAAACATTGATATCAGGTAACCACCACTACTCGTGGAGTGTAAGAGCTCAGGGTCTGCCCTAGCAGGCCGTGGTCTCACTGTGCGCGCGTCCGTCCGTCCGCAGCTGGACCGGTTCGAGAAGGCCGTGTACTACCTGGACGCCGTGGTGTCGTTCATCGAGTGTGGGAACGCTCTGGAGAAGAGTGCCCAGGAGGCCAAGTCTCCCTTCCCCATGTACGCTGAGACGGTGGAGCTCATCAAGTAAGGACCCCCCCCCCGCCACGCGCCTGGCAACCAGGCCTCCTACGACACCAAACACGCAGCCACGGAGCCCTTCCCCCTTCTTCACGTGGCCTAGCTCCTCCCACTGACCTAGCCCGACATGGCTATGCCGCATCCACTCATGTTACCCACCTCGAATGAACTCCTGTTTTATCCACCAAGGCTGTGTGTGTGTGTGTGCTGAGGTGAAAATGACGGGTGTTTTGTTTGGCGCGTGCGTTGCCCAGGTACACTATGAAGTTGAAGAGCTACATGGCTCCAGACGCTACGTCGGCAGACAAGAGGCTCGCCGTGCTCTGGTACGTGGCTTTCCGAAACCTCGACTGCTCCTGGCTGTCCGGTACACGATCCTGACTGTCACTGAAGCCGATGAACTATCAGTAGTATCACTCTGTGAGTCACTACTAATGCCCTCCCTCCCTCCTACCACACACAGCCTACGGTGCCAGTCCCTCCTCTACTTGCGACTGTTCAAGCTGAGGAAGGAAAGCGCTCTGAAGTATTCCAAAACTCTCACAGACCACCTCAAGGTAATACATTTGACCACGTGACCAGCTGGGATGTCGCATTGAATATGCTGTGTACTATTGCGATTTATACTTTTGAATTATTATTACGGCTTTGAACTTTCAACTCCTTGTCTCTTCACTTTGTGCTTTTCCAGAATTCCTTAAGCAACACTCAAGCCCCCTCTCCTGGATTGGGGAAGTAAGTTCACTCTCATTCGCCGCCAGATTTGAAACAGATTTGTCAACACAAAACTCGGTGATTTAAAATGAATATGAACCCCTCGTTCCCCCTCTCCCCCCAGTAAAGCGGCCGGCATGCCCTCCCCGGTCTCGCCCAAGCTGTCTCCAGGCAACGCCGGTGGCTACTCGTCGGGCTCCAGCAGCGCCAGCGGCAGCTCGTCCGTCACCATCCCTCAGAGGATCCACCAGATGGCCGCCAGCTACGTCCAGGTCACCTCCAACTTCCTGTTTGCCACGGACGTGTGGGACCAGGCCGAGCAGCTAGCCAAGGAGCAGAGAGGTAAGCGCTCGTTGGCACTCGACCCATTGACTCGGTCGGGTCGGTTCTCGCCTCCTAGGCAGGGGGACGGTCTGATGAGCAAGTCTGGTCAGGGTCTCTTCTCCACCTCTCAATCGCTCGACGGTGTTTTGAACTTTGACGCCGTCTGTTTTTTCTCCTCAGAGTTCTTTGTGGAGCTGGACAAGGCGATGGGGCCGCTCATCTTCAACACCAGCAGTATGAGCGAACTGGTGCGCTTCACACGCCAGGGCCTACACTGGCTGAGGCTGGACGCAAAGCTCATTCCCTAGAACATGGATCATTACTTGCCTCAGAACGCACGCACACAAACACACACACAGGCAAAGACCCATGCCGTCCACCCGCGCTGGCTCTCCATGCACATGAACTTATCTGCCTCAAACATATCTTACACTGTGTCCATTTTCTACACCAGCTTGCCAAGAACACTCAGCAATTTGGAGCATTTTACACCCATGACAGGCCACCATAGGAGAAGCTCGACTGCAGAGAAGTGTCTACACACTATATCCACTATCAACGCTTGCCTCGCTCATATCCTAACGTTGTGTAACGAAAGCCATGTTACAACTTGGCGAGCAGCCGTCGCGGAATTATTTAAAAAAAATACACTAAATGTCGTTTTATTTTGTTTTTTTAGGCTATAAGCACATTTTTGCATAATTTGGCTTTTTAAATGAATTGTTTTGTTTTACCAAAGTACCTCCCTCAGACCAAAGGTGCTTTAAAACTAAGGTTTTACTCTTATCTGGTTTGTGCCTTGTATTTGATCTACAGGAAACAAGAATATGTACCATATGTCAAAATGCAGAGTCGGCAATGTTAGAGAGGGATTTTATGTTTCGCCAAAACATTTATGTCGTTGGCAGAAGTAGCAATTTTACGCTTTCAAACACAACTTGGCTGTGAGATCGGTTTTTGGGGCGGCACATGGCCATGTCCCTGTCTACCTACCTTATGTCTGGACAGTGCCTGCTTAACGTGTCTGAGTGCATTCGCTTGCCCGCGGTAGCGACAGCCTGTTTCCTCGTGGCTGTTTTAATTAGTCCTAGATTCCAGGAGATACCGTTTTGAACGTGTCCTTATACTGACACACCGCAAGGCTTTTGTTTCCGTCAGTAAGTTCTTCCTCAGTGTCACGTGTAGTTGTGCAGATGTCGATCCTCCCACGGACTTCCGATGCGAGCCCTCAGAGATTGGTCACGTTAAAACATGGTGACATTGTTCATTTTTTTTTTTATCCTTGAGAGTCTAGGGGAGAAGTGGTGGGGTGGTTTGGAGTGTGTTTCCAAGGAGCTGCAGGTGCTCTTTGCTATAGCAAATCTTTAATCGCCACTGCAGTTCCAGAGAAGACGCACCGAGAAGAACGTGCGTACCGGTAAATCAAAGGCAAATATACTCGCTTTCTAAAAGGACAACTTTAAGAAGTGATGGTGCTCGCCAGCCATATGTTTTATTGCAGTGTTGTAGCCCACAAGTGTTCTGTTCCAGTATGACTGGCACACGGGCCCCATGAACTCCTCGCCTTGGGTCCAGATCCCTTGTTCACATACGCTTGGTTCTGATCATCAGTACTCAGAACATTCCATGTCCATATCCTTGTGTGAAGATGCAGCGTGGTCCAGGATGTTGGTGGAAACGAGACAGAAATGGGGCCAGATTTAAACAGCCAACAGATTTTATTGATGTACCCGGCAGTGGTTCCGTCACAGTTTCAGACTACTAGGTTTCAAGCAGGGTTGAATGAAGAATGAGATGATCAATTGGGGGGGAAATGTCCCAACGTGGTTCACTGGTTCTTTACCTAGCATTACAGTTGTGTATGACAGAACTATAAAAGAAACGTCACCCACAATCTCTATTTATGGTACCAGTTAGAAGAGGGGTATCGATGTTAGTTACTGTTGCTTTGAACTAGCCTAGCATGAACATTTTAGTCTTTTCTTTTTTGGGGGGGCATTGAGGCAAAGTGGACATGAGATTAGTGAACAGACGACGTGATGACTTGACACAGGCAGGGTTACTCTGATGCACGAGGTGGTGTTGAAGCGAGGGTTGGGATTGTGTGCTACCGTTTCTTCTTCTTTTCTTCATTGAGCCCTCTTGCTTCAATATACATACACATGCTGGAAACACTAGTAACTTTTCATTATCGGCTCCCCGGTCTTTCTTTTTGGGGAAAACTGTTATTCTCTCTCAACTCGACAAGTGAAAGAGAAATTCATTTTTTTGATCTATGCAGGATTACAGAAAAATCACTATGTTCCTTGGGGTGGTAGTTAACTGTCTCTCGTCAGTCACAAACCTGTTTTGTTTGACACAACTGTCCAATGCCTTTTGAGCTTTTTTGCAAGTCATCCTTGTCTACTGGTTGAGTGTATGTGTAAATATAGCAAAGTTTTTATAACCAAACACGGATGGCTTAAGCAGCCATTTTATACCTTAAGCTGGAGGCCACTTTTCTTGTCGATGTTCCTCTGGGTGTGCATCTGTGTACACTCTCCAATGTCTTCATACACTGGTACACTTTTTGTATGTACAGGTTCGAGGCTTGTGTTCCATATAGTCAGATGTGTACAGGATTTCTCTTTTAGGATTCTTTTAATGTTTACTCTTAATTTATTTTACTGCCCCTTTTTATTTTACTAGAATTTAATCTTTTTGCTGAATATCATTTTATGGATTTGGATGACATTGTATCGGTTGTTCACAGGATTTCAGTGTATTAATGTTGAAATAAATTCAAACTTGAAAGAATCCAGGGTAAGATAACATTTTCTGACATTCAATAGAAAGCAGTAACACTTGCATGTCTATTTAAATACAAATGTGTAAAAATTGTATATAGAACATTTCTCTTTAGGATGAATTTGTACAACAGGTTAACATTTTTATTGAGAATTTAAGTTGTAAATACGATGTGAGATATATGCACATTTTTTTTTCTTCCAAAATGTTTTAGATGACACCAGAGTCTCTGAACACTGTATATCAAACATGTTTATCAATCATTTTGTAACTGTATTTTATGCCTTTTTATTCTGCTTCAAAATACTGTCTATCGTTGTCGCCATCATAATCAATGTCTATAGATCCAAGTGCTAATATTGTTGTCTTTGTATTTGATACGGAGATGTGTTAATTCTTTAAATGGTATCTAGTTTGATCAACACGAGTGGATGGATGTTGGGAGTGAGATGTATACCGTGAACACATCATCATAGTTGGTGCGAAAGAGCTCTATCCCTTTTTGAAATTTGATCTGAGAACTCTGAATCTGAGGTATTTCTGTAAATTAAAAGGTTGTAGAAGTTTATACAGTATGTTGTACTTTTTACTGTCTCAGAGGAGACCATCAGCATACAAAGTACAATAATTTAAATTGGGTTAGTTTTAGGATTCCGATGATAGAGATATATATTACGGATGCAATATTAAGTAAAGGTACTCTTGAGTTTGTTATTCAAACTTGGGATTACATGTAATTTAAAACATTCTTGTGAAGTGAGTATTACTTGTTACTAATGGGATTTCTGAGTCTGTCCGAATATTCTTTGTATTTTGCCGTATTGAGAATAAAATATATATGGTTATGTTTAATTGAGCTGTCCTGTTTTTATTATGCCTACACCACATATTAAACTCACTGGTTGCCTTCATTCTGAAGGCTATGAGTAAAGTAAGATGGGATTGTTCACAGTGAAGTATTCAAAATGTGCAAACCAAGCAGGCGTTACAACGAGGTTCTCACCATCCCTAGTCAGGTACATTGGAATAAGCAGGGCTAGAACTTGCTCCTCCGTTGTTGAGCTGCCCCCTTGTGGACATGTCATGTCATAAAAGCTTGGGCAGCCCTTCAGGAGAGTTTCTGCCTTCACCTTGCGTTTCAGACTGATGCTGCAAGTGTGTGACTAAATGTATTTAGACCACCCAAATAAAAAAGTTCAACACAAAATAGTATGTACTCACTAACGATCAAAAATGATTTGTTCTCGCCGTCAGTATTGTGTGCTTAGGTATGCTTTGCCTTGAATTACAAAAGTATTCACGAGTTTGTGTAGCTCTAGCGTGCAAAGACTTAGAAATTATAAAAGAGTTTCAATCCACGTTGCCCTGCTTTAAGGACATTAACCCTTCTACAGCAAAAGAGTGTCACCTTCCCCCTATTATTTGTAATTCCCGGCAGGAACATGAAAATGCAATGTTGGCCTCTCTTATCACTAGGGCTGTGACATGCAGTGTTAAGAAAGCTCCGCCTACTTATCGGTGCATTGGCTGGGCTGGTGTTGCGTTACCTTTCAGAATCCCCTTTCCTCCCGAGCCAAGGTACCCAGTAGTGAAAGGTTACGCTGTTGCTTGTGTGTATTTTTCTAAAATAACAATGGTTATAATGAAGTGTTATTTTACATAGTTACATCAATATGATACAGCGTCTTATTTTAAGACGAAAACAAACCTAAGCAATCCAAGGAGTTCCCTGACAGCTACCAGGAGAAGGAAGCCAGGTAGGCTTTGTAGACTTTGGCAGGTGCATTAGTATCGCTTAACAATACAGTTTCGGTTGTCAACGGTTTGTAGGGTGGCGTTTCTTTTGCTTTTAAAACAATTAAATCAGTTATGCAGTTTTTCGGTCAAGTGTTATTATTATATGCAGTATTAAAGGCAAAATATTATGAAAGATGTTTTCTTAAATTTGTTTACACTGTAAAGCTGAGAATTAGTGCCCACATTTTAAATGTGGTCGCTGTAGGCTATACATTGTGTGTTGCCAGCATCAATGAACTCATTCACTAAATTAAATTATCTCAATAGTGTTGTGTAGCTGTGTTAACATTAAATATCTTACCTTAATTCCTTATAGCCATATCATCGGGTATGTAGACAATGTGCTTGTGGTAAATTAAACTATAAAGTATTGTGCCAGGCACAGGCGTTTCTCACCTGTCAGGAACATGAAAACAAACTCTTAACGATGTCTTGATGGATGTTAATGCACGCGCCTAGAACTCATTATTGCTAATCCGGATTGCAGATATTAAAAAGCATATGTGATCTTGTGAGTGCTTATTTAGGATGTGCAATTTGGTGGGAATACAGTAGCCTATGTGCGATTATTCTCTTTTGCATGTCCTGTCGCAGTTTTAAAGACATTTATGAAGGAATGTCACCTTAGAGATGATTGAATAATGCAGCGGGGCCCTTTCAGGCTAATGACTTCAGTATGTTTAATTTAAAGTGGGAATAAAAACGACACCATTGTCCTGTGTTGTTTTGGGGGAAACCAGACAATGGAGTTTTGTCCCATAGCTGAAACTGAATCACTCATGCAGTGCGAGGACACTACCTTCCCTGTCCTCTCTGGCAGTCAGCACTGGCCAGGCTACTGTCCTGCACCCACAGGACTGCCACAGAGTGTTTGGACACGCACACAACACACACACACACACACAGACACAATACACACACAAACACACACACACAATGCACACACACACAATACACACACAATACATACACCCACACAAACACACACACAGGGATGTTGCACGCATATTTTAGCATTCTAGTCTCTCTATAAATGTCTTATTACAATGCATAAGCTCAGCATTTAGCCAAAGTCCTATCCAAGAATCTAATGCGCTTATTCCAAGCAGATTTTAGGTTCCTCTGTGCTGCCTCACATGTTCATTATCTTGGGGCATCACATGGGGCCCTCTACTAAGACCAGGAAGTGATTTTATACCCTAGCGTGTTCTGGGTAAATTGGCTCTGACAGAACATTGGTTATACGTCAATATTTGAAGTAAATGATCGAGGGAGAACCAGTTGACATTGATCATGCCACTGGACTCGGAGGTAACATCACAGATATGTCGTTAGGCAGATCCTGTGTTGGTCAATGACAGGAGCACGCGTGTGGATGCTCATGTGTGGATCCCCGTTAATCCTCTCATTCCGGGACTAAGGGGAGAGGGGTCACGATAGAGAAGTCAAAAATGAGAGTCGAGTGGGATTATGTGAACCGATGCCGGATGATGAAATCTGAACCTTCTGGCTGGCCTAAAATTAATCAAGCCTCGGCAGTGGTTAACAATAAGGACTGCTGAGACGGAGTTGATCTGGGAGACGGATGTGTTTGACATGAAGGCTGGCCTGTTGTTGGAATATGGAAAACGACTCTGGTTCACTCTCGGGGTTTATGGCTGTGTTTGTGTTGGTGAAAGGAATTGCTCTGTGATGTGTGTGTGGTGTGTTGTGCGTGTTGTGTTGTGGTGTGGTGTGGTGTGGTGTGGTGTGTCGTGACTTACTGGTTTGGCTGCAAACAGTTAGAGGTGTGGGGAAGGTGCCTCTGCAGGTTTATGAAAGGGAGTAGGCATCTAGTTTACATTTAGTCATTTAGTAGTTCTGCTCAGTAACATCCAGATGTTCCTTGCAAGGGATTCATATGTTTCATGAGCTTCACCTGCATTTGCAGTACGGGTCAGCTGAGCTGTTGTGTGTCATGTTCTTTTGTATCTGGTCTGTTCTGGTCTGTGTGTTGCTGTTTAGAGGGGAACACCCGGGACGGAACTGTTGTCCAACAAGGAGGAAACGATCAGGTTATAAGAAAGGTCACACCTCTTAGGAGTGGCAGGTTAGGTGAGTTCTTGGAAAGAGTCGGAAAATACCGAGTGGGCAGGTGAAGTTTTCTCCGAATGGATCACATGGTCGTCAAATCTTGTGACATCGAAAAGAAACGGTCGAATTGGAAGTGAAGGGGTGTATTCGGGATTCCGGAATTTGAAATGTGCAATAGTTGAGGCCCGCTGGAGGATTCTAGAATGCCTGACATTCCATGGTAGCTTGGCAGTGTGCATTATGGATACTCATAGTTGTGAATGGACATATACCAACGTCCACAGCTATCTCAGAATGCACCGTGCTCAAAAGGCACTCTGTCTCTTTGAGAGCAAACACACACACACACTCACACACACACACATCCTCACTGACTCCTTTCCTCACCTTTAATCTGGTTTCCTCTTTGCAGACCCTCTGACCGGAGTACCTCCATTGTATCTGGACTTGGCAATCACTCAGAGGCTGTGTGTAGCTGTCCGTCCCACTGCCCTTTGTGTATTTCCATAGAAAGGTCTCTCAGGCCTCTTGTCGAACATATGGACATGGAGGGAAGAAAAGGCCTTGTCAGGGTTATCTTTCACGGCCCTAGGCCCACAATACAGGGCCCTAGGCATGGGCTGAGACTCCGAGAACATGGTCATGAGATTGTTCTGTCTCATCTGTTTGGAGCCCACCCATGCCATTGTGTGAGCCTACAGGACCGTTCATCATGTGAACATTTGGGCGTCATGTGACATGTGTCATGTCCAAAGGGTTTGACGATAGAGTAAATCAATTGCTCTTTTTTCCCCCCTCAGTTTTCACATAGATCGAACATGACCGGATTGGAGAAAGCGAGACCCTAACCCATACCATAGGTCGATGCACAGGCATGGAAAGCTTGGGTTTCATAAATGCCGTTGAACTAGCAAGATTAGCGATTGACCTCTTCCAGAACAAGTGAGGAGTCAAGCAGGACCAGCCAAGGGATATCGGCTAAACTTTTAAATGCCCTCAACATGGGCGCCCAATCTTTTCCCTGCATCCATAACAAGGTCCAGGAACACAGACTGGGAAGGAAAAAGGAACTGGACATTGTTGCTTTTTCACGGAGCCTTGACTACAAAGACCCTGTCTCAGCCTTTGTCATTTCAGGAGAGTCATGGTGTGTGAGGCTAGGCTCTGTACTGTACTTCCCTCCAGGCTGCCAACAGGCCATCCAGGGTAGCTAGAGTTTCATGGGCCCTGATGAAAAGGTGTTCTGTGAAGGCCTGTCAGCTCGACCTTATGTAGGCCAGGCTGAGGTAACATGGCTGTCATATTAACTCATAACGGAGGCCTTTACAGTCGGCTGACATGAGGGGAGGTGTAAGCGGCGGCAGGGTTTCACCCAGGGTGTTTGGACTAGTGCCGCCAGCGCTCCAAGCAGTTGTGACTGGAGCTGTTCGTGGCACTGCTACTGGTCCCCACGCTCGCTAGCCTGCTCCCGTTAGTCTTAAACCTTTTTCCTGACAGTTACGGTTATTTTAATTTCCCGGTGTTCCGTTCTCAACCCTCCAGTTCTTTCTTCCTCCTTTCCCCCCCTCCAAATGCTGTACCTAACCTCATTCCACTCCCTTTTTTTTGCCTTTTTTGGACTCTCTATGTTTCCCTTTTTCAATCTCTCTGTCCTACCTATATTTCCTCTTCTTCCCTCTTATATCTATGTCATGCCAGTCCAGGTTACAAAGTTCAAAGAGTATTGCGTTGTGGCAAATCCGGAGAGCCAAGCAGGGTGAAGTTTAATCTCTTTGTGTGTTTGGTTTCACAGCCCCCAAACCCCCCCCCCCCCCCCCCCCCCCCCCCCCCCCCCCCCACCGCTCTGCTCTGCTCTGAGGGAGAGAGAGAGAGAATCTGCTCTAAAAGGTGCCCTTTGTGACTACCCCGACATTAGCCATGCCAGCGAGCGGCTGCACAATGGAGATTACAAATCGCTTGACTCCTCACAATGATGATGATTATATGATTTTTCTAAAGGAGCCATTTAAAGTTTCCGAGGAGAGCTCCACCAGGTGACGGTTGTGCGGAGGAGCAGACGTCGTACAGTATCAAGTATCAGGCGGCCGGGAGTAGTTACGAGGACACGTGGTTCTTTGTCTTGTCCTCTGATTCTAGGGTGTTGTGGCTCTAGGCTGTAGCGAGGGTGAGGGGAAGAGGGAGAGCAGGGAGAGGGAGAAAGCGAGGGAGGGAGGAGGTAAGCACTGAGGGTAACAGCAGCTCACTGAGAACTCCAGAATCCCTGCTTAGTCCTGATCATTGCCCCGTGACCAATGGACAACTTTTACAGACCTCTCGTAACTTTAAACTGAGGCAGCGTCGGAAGAACGGGAAAAGCTGTCTCGAAATGTTTGAGGACTGGGAAGACGTGACATGGAGAATTATTTATGATGATTTAACACAAGCAACAGTGCAATTAAAGTGCCATACAATTATTATTATTATTATATGAGGTCAGGAATGACGCACACCAGTATTCATATAATCTCAATGAAAGCCACCTTAGTGTCAAAAGGGAAGTAACCTACATTCGGCCCGTTTTACCCAGCAGCCTCTCTGTCAGTGGTGTTGTTTTGCAATTCAAATATGTTGCAAGAGCAGGCAAATGTTCCCCACAGACGCCTTGCTGTTGCCCCAACACAAAGCCTGGGCCAAAGTGTCCGGTTCCCTGTCTGTCCTTTCATGTTTGTCAAAAGCACATCGTATATTATGGCACGGATTCTAGTTTCCGAGCAGATGGGCCCTTTCACTGTTGCACAGGTAACATGGTCCAGGGTGTCTCCGTGGGCCAGACATGATGTCAGCGTGCGTGTCTGCCACAGAGGTCGGGGACTTTGTGAATCTCGCTGCCGAAGTGCTTTCCCACCAAGGAGCATGAGGTCATGGAGCAGCGTGTCGAACTGAAGTGGGGCGAAAGGTGGATCTCTTCACAGGTTGTCCGTGATAAGAATGTGGACCTTGCAAGGTCATTCGTCTATTGAGATCTTTCTTATGAGTCCTGAGGAATTTTGGCCACTGCCATGGAGTGCCATTGAGACGTATGAATGCATTGTGTGTCATAGTTTGCCAAGAGTAGAGACATTATGTCATAAAGACAGTAACAATGAATATAATCCTAGTACCCGTCATTTAGTTGGTTTTATGTGAGCGTACAGTGACGGTGGGGCGAGGAAGGGGGTTGAGGGTCATCAGGTTCAGAGGTGGTGCTTATGGTGTGGTATGTTCCAATAAACTCCCATTTGTTTCTTTGTGCGCCCAAAAGCGCAATGGCATCGTCGAACCCTGCCAGCCTTACATTGGCACCCGCTCATCTGGCACTTAACGTACTTCATTTGCCCAGTGAAAAGACTTGAAACCTTACGTAACGCGTATTAGAATATAAATACGTAGACAAACTTTGTCCTTCTGATATAATCGAGCCCTGCGAGATAAGCAAGGATCTGTGTATTGCAGTGGAAGAGACTAACGCTTTGTTTTAGCCAGAAGGAGAGGTGAACATAGGGAGAGGTGAATAACTGAAGCCCAAGCCAAGCCGGTGTTTGTATTCCCATCTCCTGGTGGAGATAAGATGGCTGACAGAACCACATGACATAACACAGAATGTGCTAGTCTTGTTTGCCCGCCCTGTTTGCCCGCGTACCTAGCTGCTTATCTCACGCATTCCTACCCACATATAATTGCCAGGACTGTTAAGAGTGCCATCCAGGCATGCTATACCACCTGACACTGACAAAGATCGCCATGCCAACCGGAGGCTGTCCCCATTTTCCTATGACACACACACACACACAGAGCCTGATCTTGTACATCACATTGTGTACGTTGGGCTCCTCTATCTCTACAAAGTGCAACATGTTACATAACCTTCCCTTACTTAGCGACAGCAGAGAAAGATCCTTATCCTGAAGTTTTCGAATAGACCACCTGAGATAAGGACATGGTAGTGTGAATACAGGTCTTTGGAAATAGACCAACACATGACCTTGATACACCAAATCATTATCTTAACAGCCTCCTATTAAGGGCCCTCCTGGGCCCACTCCAATCACAGCACTGACAATGGAACTGTGAAAACCTATTATGCACAATCTATTATGCTTGATGTCATTTTGACAAGGTAAGATAGCACACTGAAATTAAGCCTCTCCCTTATTATTTGGCTCCCACAAAGCCCACATTCAGAGATATAGTTATGAAGATATAGTCTGACAGATGGGGTTGTTGGTGTGAGCTGACTTTCCAATTGACTTGTTACAATAGCTCTATGTCTGTACAACAGTGGAATGCCCCTCCATTAACAGTTGCTGACCACTCAGATACACAGTGTAATTCTTTGGCTGGGGCAGGCACAGTTCAGGACAATGCCAGTTTACTCTGTGGGGCCCACGAACAGGGGATTGCCTAGTGTTCTCTAGGGCACTCTACAGAGAGACTGCTACCAAGCTAGCTAGCAATGGGGAGAAGACTGGCAGCTTTGAGGTCCTTTAACTTCCGTTCCAAAGGCCACATTATTGACCAGAGGCAACCATATAAGACACAAGTCTCAGAATAATTATTCATGTGTGTCCAGGTGTATATGGTCCCCTATCTCTCCAGAGAGACAACCAGACAGACTGCAAGACAGAAAGATAGCCTAGCATATTAAAACCAGCCAGGAAAGCAGTAAGCCATGAGAGATATCGCAAAAGCATTCAATGGCGACTGTGGAAAAAGGCCGACATCAGCCTCCTCTTACTCTTAGGAAGTGGGTCAATTGTTTTCTGTTGTTTGTCCAGCACATCCTGTGGTGCTTTCTCTCCTTTCACACATTCCACGGTGCGCTTTCTCACGGAGACTGCCTGTGTCGCCCTGCCGTGTTGCATAAGGTGACTCTTCTACAGTGCATATGGATGGATGCTGTCAGGACTTTAGCCTGAAGAAGGAACCTGACCTTGAAGGCCAGGTTTGGGTCTCGTTAAAGTGAGAACATTGAGCTGGTGTGGAAGATACTGTTGTTCCTCAGGTGGATATGTGCCCTGCTGAATTGCCCACTTGAAGCATGCAGACTCACGGAGCCAGAGAAGGGCATAGCTAGTTTGTGACCCTGAATAAACACACAGAATATGGCCTGCAGCGTAGTATATATTGTCTGTGTAGAGTTCAGAGATATATCTATTGTAACTCCAAAGTCTTTGGCGTATCATATATCTGTGGTTTGGTCCCTGGGGGGTCCTAGATTCAAAAGTAATTGTTTCTCTGAGACCGCTTGAGAGTAATAAGATGTTCATTAAGTGTGGAGAAGCCTTTTCGTGTTTCTGCCTCATGTTCTGGGTCATGATGCTCGCTAGGTTAATGTTTGACCTGTGCTAGCCCTGACAGTATCTCAATGCTTGACTGGGATATTTTACAGTACAGAGTGTTCCAAAATGACTCTTGTGTTTCCAATAAGTTAAATATCAACCGGTGCCTGACTACCTGTGTTTTCAGAAAGGGCTTTACTACACAAAAGTAGTTTCGAATTTTTTTATCAGGTTTTATCTAGGTGAAATGGAGTTGTCAATTGTTTTCTGGTGGTCACCCACTGGCTGGCTGGTAACCGCGTATCATCATCCTCTTCAGGTACTATTGGGTCATGTCGACTTTTCACGGTCACCCAGGGATTGTAGACATTGGTCTGAATACTGCATGGTCACATTTCTCTTCCCAGCTCCTTTCTTTGTCTGTGCGCAAACACTCTCCCCCTTCCACCTTTTCAAAAAGCCTTTCCTCAACGTTTGTTTGATCGGTGTCGCTGGTGACGTTCTCTCGGTCATTAGTGCCCGGGACTGGGGGGTCAAGTCCTCGTCAAGAATGCATTCTCAGTCTGCGTATCTATGTCATGTCTCTTTCCTTCTTCCCGTACTCTTTCCCCCTCCCTCCCACCCTACCTCCCTCCCTCCCTCTCTCTGTTCCTCTGAAGCTGTGTCAGACACCGGGTATTCTGGTCTGCTTCACTTAAGTCACCAGGGGTCCGTTGATCTCATTGGTCTGAAGTGGACCTCACCAGTCATCATTAGCCCTAATGCTCTTACTTGGATGGTCGGCCCCGATGACATCAGCAGTACAGTGGGTCCTGTACGGCGAGGCCAGCCGCTGGTGGTCTGGTCTCGTGGCTGCACAATGGAGGTCATGCCAGTGCACATAAGCACCTATGAAAGCCTCAATATGCACACTTGGAATTCCGAACTCCCTCCCTTCCTCTCTCCCATCCTACCTACCCACCTCCCTCCCTTTCCCCCTCCCTCCCTCTCTCTCTCTCTCTCTCTCTCTCTCTCTCTCTCTCTCTCTCTCTCTCTCTCTCTCTCTCTCTCTCTCTCTCTCTCTCTCTCTCTGTCTCTCCCTGTCTCTCTCCCTCTCCCTCCCTACCTCTGCTTGTTAGCCTTGCAAATCAAACGCCGATTCCAGACATGATGAAACCCTGACTGCTCCTTCTATTCCTTTTCAAATAATCTTTTTGTAAGCACGCACTTTTCCTCTCTTCCTTGAAATAGTTTCCCCCCCACTGCTGGGGGAATGGCTGCCGTGCAGAAGTGACGAGGCATACTCCATTAAGTCTGCCCTAAATGGGACGAGTGCAAATAGAAGTTACTGTCACAAGACATGGGATCAGATGGCTGAGCGGTTAGGGAGTCGGGCTATAAATCAGAAGGTTGTTGGTTCGATTCCCGGCCGTGACAATGACGTTGTGTCCTTGGGCAAAGCATTTCACCCTACTTGCCTCGGGGCGAATGTCCCTGTACTTACCGCAAGTCGCTCTGGATGAGAGCGTTGGCTAAATGTAAATGTACGACATGGATCAGTTAAGCATATGAGCATTTTCTAATCTACACAACACATTATGTGTCAGATTCAGCAGTTTGGCTCGACAAGGTGTGTCGGTCGGACTGGTTGCCAGCCCCTCCCTGAGGGCTTTGTGTTTCACCCTGTTGGCTGACAGGTGGAGGTGACATTAACAGCAGCAACAACCACAATAGAGGGCCTGTCCAGAACTTGAAGAACCGCAACCAAGTCATTACTGTAACAGAGACCTGTGCCTTTTCTCCTTGTTTGATACACGGAAAGTGCTTACTTGATCACCTGAACAGTAATTAGCCTACGGTGTTACAGATATGTGATCGAATGTCACCTCAATTTAAAGTGTTTCCAGCCTATCTATTATCTTACTGAAACACTAAGCGAAGTCTAAAAAAACGGTGTACTGCCATAAGATAAAGTCAAACAGGTTGGGTTGCAGTCAGTTAAAGCTATATCTTAATCCCCTTAAACATAATGGAACTTTAACCAAATGGCAGCGTAGCTCTTGTGTTTCTGTACTGTCTCCTTCACCAACCCCGTCCGGTTGAGAACGTGGAAGCGGGTTGTAAATGAGCTCAAAGGAGAATCCTCTCTTCTTTACACAGAACGAGCCCACATCTCCTTCAAGCTCAAGGCTTCTCAGACCCGTGTTTGGGTGGTTGGGCCTTGTGGTAGAGGGGAAGGGAGGGGAGGTAATAGAGAGGGGGGGGTCTCTGTCTGTCTTTGTGAGTGTTTGGGCTGAGAGAGAGGGGGGGAGAGAGAGAGAGAGAGAGAGAGAGAGAGAGAGAGAGAGAGAGAGAGAGAGAGAGAGAGAGAGAGAGAGAGAGAGCACCCACCCCTGCCGTTTGGCTTGTCTCCATGTGCCGAGGACCCTGGGAATGAATGACGGCCGGGCCCTGTCTTTCTTTGAAGCTAGTCAGGAATGCGAGGGCCCTCTCTTTCTCTTTTTTTTCTCCTTTTTTTTGTGCTCAGACGGCACAAGATATCTGCAGTGAAATATTCCCTTCGTTGAGCTCATTGTGCGAGGGCCAGGAGGACGTCAGAGGCAGCCAGGGTCCAGGCAAGGGGGAAGAGGACACGCTGGAAGTCTCCTCTGATTTCACCTCCTGTGTATTTCTTTTGGGCCCTGCTTTCTGTACACAATGAGATGTATACACAGACTCCTGCTTGATCTAGATGTGTGTTGCCCACTTGGAACTTCCCCCCTCCTCTTTCTCTGGAATGAAATGTTTGAATTTGAACTTTTCACGGGATTTCGGTGAGTTGCTTTCGTCGGCCGTTTCTCGGCAGAGCCCCGAGTCTTGTCTTTGTGTGATCGTTGATCCAGGAAACCAGCTTAGTTGAATGCCACGGTGAGTTCTTTCTCTGCCGAGCGGGCGTGCGTGCGAGAGTGTCGGTCCGGGGCCGTCTCCCTCTCTCCTCTCCGTACATTTTGTCACTGGCTGTCCCCCTCCGCATCACTTCCACATGAGCGCCTCTCTGTGAGGGTGGCAGGCAGAGAGCTCGTGTGCTCAGGCTCTGGCCTCTCACACGACCACACAGCTCTCAACGAAAACGTGGAAACCCCCTTTCAGTAAGACCGACCTTGTGTTTGTTGAGCATTTGCACAATGTTTCTAGGATTCATGTCTTGCATATTCCAGTTAGTTCTCTGAACTACTGTGATATATTCCTACTATTTTAAAAAGCACATTTGGGGAGAAATGATAGAAAAGGCACTTCCAGTTCCTAGAAGAATGATGTATAGAACAGGTGGGGGTTTGATATCTGATTTGAATAAATCTTTTTTATATCAGTTTCATCCTTTGCTGTTAGCTGTTAGTTTCCCCGACACAAGTGTATTGATTTGATGTTGGCAGAGCTATCTGGAAAAATGATTCTGCCGGTACTACATATTGAAACAGAATGTTTCATATACTCTGAGGTAACCAAACCTGTCCAGCATAAAGGACAGAATAGCTGATTGTTTTTGGTGTTTTTAGCTACACTGACCTTTCTGTGTGTGACAGGTATGCATGAAGGAGAAACAGGCCTGGAAGCCTGCATTCACTGTGTTGTTAACCTCTATATAACCACCATTACTACTTCCTGAGGAAATCTTTGTTTTGTGTTGAAGAAACGGTCCTTGGGTCAATGTCTGGACTCAAGGAGATGTAGAATAACTCAGTCTCTGTCTACAACTGGTAAAAAATTGTACTAACATGTTTTAAGCAAGACTTCTTCTAAACACCTCTCACACTCGCAAAAAGCTTTTCTGCCCCTCAAGTCAGTCACTAGGTTTTATCTTGGATTGATCTGTTTAGCCTTCCTTGGCTTGTATGTACATACCCCAAGTTCAGTGGTTGTGCATGGCTGGTTTCCTGATGGACTAAGCCAGCCCAGCGTTACACTCTGTGCCACAACGCTGTATAATCCATTAAACCGTTGTCATATGACTAATCCTCAAATATTTCTGCGAGGTTGATGGAGAATTCCAGACATTTTTGCTTCACTGCAATGTGCACTTCAGCCCTCTAATTAGGCGTCTTACTCTAAAGGCTGCTAAACGTTTGATCCCAAAAGAAATCGAGCACCAATAGCACTTTTAGAGTGGGAATTCATGTTGCTTAAGGTTTTTGAATATCTTATCTCACTGTTAACATGCATGGCCAATGCTAATTTCATCCCTTATTTGCAGGACCTGTAGGTCTGGTCTGTCAGCTGCGTATGCTGTTGACTCAATAGACATGCCATGTTGAGAATCAAACACAAACATATTATTAGTTGCCAGCACAGCCAAGCCGGCGGAGGTGGAGCTGTGTACAGTATGGCTCATTCCCCCCAGGAGGTTTCACTGGCATAGAATGACAATTCTCAGTGGCTTTTCTACACCTCCCCTTATCGGTAGGGGGATGTAAATGGAGCATTTCCACTTTTGTCGTTTTCCTTGATAATATCTCATCCCCGTGTGTCTGTTCCTCTGCCAGGAATCGGTGACGTCATCGCCGCGAAAATGACCTGAGTGCCCAGAGTGAACCGAGACAGATGGCTGAATGTATCAGAGAGTCTCCCCTTCCACCTGCACGGTCCCCGCCTCCGTAGCCACACCCAGATGGATTCCTACAACTTCCACTTTGAGAGGATGAACAACCTGGACCTGCACCCCCTGAGCCTGCCCGTCAGCCGGCTCTCGCCCGCCAAGTCCAGCAGCAGCATCGACCAGTTCACCCACCACCACCACGGCAAAGGAGACTCCGCCTACAGCTCGTTCTCGGGAGGCTCGAACGCCCCCGACTACCCCTCTCCTTTCCTCCCAGACGACCTCCAGCCGGGCAGCTACCACCACTACGCCGACCTCAAGTATGTAAAAGCCATCTACAACCCCGGCCAGGCGCTCCAGTCCGACGCCAGGAGCATGGATCAGCTCTATCGCTCGGTGGAGGCCATCTCGAAGCAGTACCGCCACGGGGGCGACCACAACGACAACAGCAGCGATGGCTTCCTCGGTAAACAGTACTGCAACCAGGACGAACCCTCCCGGGCACCTCCGCCGCTTCCCCCCCCTCCTCCGCCAGCCCGCCTGGACAGCTACATCACCACCAGGAACCTGGAGAACAGCAGGGTCCATCATGGTCCCGAGGGCCAGCAAGGCCCCCAGGCCCAGCGACAGGCTCAGAGAGGCCAGACGGCTAATCCAGAGGCGGGCTGTCTCAGGTCTGACCTAGTCTACGCTTGGCAAGGCTCTGAACCCTACCACAGAGACCCATTGAACCCAGACAACACGGATAAGAGCTCTGAGCAGCAGAAGTCAGCAAACATCTTAAGCCGATCGCCTCCTCGAGGCACAAGTCAGCCTGAGCACCCGAAACATAAACAACAGACCAGTGGCGGCGGCGGCGGCCATTTTGAGGCCGATCGCAAGAAGGTGTACGTGAACCACAGGTCGCTGTTGCAGGAGTCGGTTAGCCCGTGGCACGTGGCTCAGAACCTGATCAACAGCAGCATCCAACACAAGGGCCAGTTCTACTTTGTCACCGGCGTGTCGTCGGAGTCTGGTCTGAGGAACGTGTCTCCCTGTGTGTCTGAAGCAGGGAGCGGGGGCTCCACTGTGGTGGAAATCCACAGGCTGGTGGAGAAAGAGAAGGAGAGGGAACGTTTGCACAGCACCCCTGACAATAATCCGCTCAGGAACCCCCACCAGAGACACCCGACCAGTCCAGACAGCACCACTGAAGAGCTGGAGCATCTCACTAACACACAGAGCCAAGACGAGGAGCACTCTGGTTCTCCAAACTCACTGGTCTCTCGTAGCTTCGATGCTTCAGAGCCCAGCCTTAAAAGCCAGGGTAGGGACAGAAGCAGGCACAACAGCAGCCACCCCATCTTCTACTGTGGCCCAGAGGACAACTCCCCACCACCATCCACCCTCCCAAACCCCTCCCACATTCAGGAGATGGCCCCGCCCCCAGTAGCGGAGCAGCCCAATCAGCACACGAGAGAGGATCAGGGCAAGAAAGGGAGGAGACATACGGCGGGAGATGTGGCGAGTGATAGGATCAACAAGGAAACCACTCCTCTCCTGTACCACCTGACTGGAGCAAGCAGGGTGGCCCTCAAGCCCAAAAAGGACAGCCAGGCATCTGTGACGGGTAGCGACAGACCACAGGGGGAGGTGCCAAAGGAGGAGAGAGGAGTGGTCGGCTCCAACCCCTGCAACACCCTGGACGACTCCTTCAAGAAGTACTACAAGGAGAAGCTGAAGGACGCCCAGCCCAAGGTCCTCAGGGAGACCTCTTTCAAGAGGAGGGACCTTCAGCTGTCCTGGCCCCACAGAGTCAGACCGAGACCGGAGCTCAGGCCCACCGTGCTCCACTCCGACACCTCCCCACAGGACTCGGAAACGTCCGCAAACACCTTCCCTCCGCCTCTCGCCCACGCTGAGGGGACGGAGAGGGTGGCAGCGAGGGAGGAGGTGACAGAGCCAGAGAGGGAGAGCGTGAAGGAGGCCAAGAAGGAGAACGCGAGGCCCGTGAACGTGGCCCAGCCGCAGGTGGCTCGTATCGGAGGCAGGAAGCGCCTGACTCAGGAGCAGAAGAAGCTCTGCTACTCGGAACCGGAGAACCTCAACCAGCTCGGAGACGGCCCCTCCCACGCCGCCTGCCGCTCCCTGGGAAATGAGAGGGAGGGCCTTCTGTCAGGGCAGGAGGAGCACGGAGAGCAGGGATTGGTGGCTGCCAGGAGACAGATGTTTGAGACCAGAGGAAGGGCCCTATCAGCATCCAGCATTTCCAAGAGCACCCTGAAGCACCTCCAGCACACAGCCCTGGTGGCTTACATGGAGCGCAAGACAGGCCAAAAGGTGGCAGAGCCCCAGCAGCCAGCCCCCCAAGTCCCAACCGCCCCCAGCCAGAGGCACTCCACAGCGGGGAAGCCGTCCGACTGGTGCCCCAGGCCTCAGGATTCTGGGAGTAAATGCCCCAAGAAGACCCTCCAGAGGCCCCTCTCCGCAGGCCGCATCCTGGACTCCTCCTCCAGCTCCATCAGGTATGCACAGTTCAGCTCCGCCCAGTCCAGCTCTGGCCAATCAAGTAGCCCCTCCCACCTGTCCAGTTGGAGAGACAAGCCCAGCCCACCTCAGGGCATGTCTGCCTCAGTGGAGAGTCTACTAGACCAGCCGGAAGCACCTGAGTTCTTCAGAAACAGATCCACCTCAATCCCACACATATTCCAGGTGAGACACAACAGCACAATTCACTATCAGCAAAGTATCCTAATGTACACAAATATCTGCACCGTGGTACACCATGTTTTCAATACTGGAATGTACCCGAAGACATGGACCAATGCCATTTATATTGAATTTGATCTTGATTTGTGTTTTTTGCTTGCAGAATCCAAACCGTGTGAATGATCCCTCACCGGTGAACTCTGTAGAGATCTCCAGGTATGTCGGTCCGACAGGGCAAGAGAGGAAGTGAGCTCCTTCACACACTACTGCATGCCATCATCTGTTTGACATGAGATTTACATCCAAGCTGTTTCTTACATTTCTCACATTGAAGCTGTTTTCTATCCAGACCTAATGTTTATAATAGTTTTTAAAGCAAATCAAGATATACTCAGAGAGACATCTTTCATGAAGCACATTCATTTGATAACGCCCAGAGGAAGGAGAACACAATCTCATAGACAGTGCCACTGTACAGACAGCACTCTGATGTGTGTGTGTGTTGTGCCATCAGCCTCCAGAGAACAGCAGAAGAGGAAGTGTTGCCGAGGCCAGGCCAGGTGCCGGCGGCCCCTCCAGCGGCTCAGAGGATCAGGGTGACGGCTCCGAGGGGCAAGTCCATGGAGGAGCTGGGGATCTCCCAGGTCACCAGGCCCTCCGTCCTCAGCCAGAGCTCCGAGCAGCTGGACCTCTACCAGAGCAGGCCCTCCGGACCAGGCCAGGAGAAGGCGTTCTCGAGAGGGGAAGCGGAACAGACCACGCAGCGACCGGAAAAGATCCATCATGGGAGAGAACACGCCCAGACCCAGAGGAAGCCCCTCTTCAAGCAGCATTCTGCGCCGCAGTTCTGCAACGAGGACAAACCTCTTTCAGTGACCAGAGAAACCAGGAACTCCAGCAGGTCCACCTCGCCCTCATCCAGTGCCTCCTCTCGGACCAGAGCCCACTCCGACTCTCCTAGATGGAGTGGCTCGGGCCCTGCCATATTAGCCGACAAAGCGACCACAGGGCCTCCCAGCGAGGCTGCGGTCCCACCAACCTCAAGAGGCCAGGAGCCCAGTGAGAACGAGGTCGAGGCCTCTTCTCCTGTCCCGTCTAACTATCATCACCATCATCGGGTGCCCTCTGAGAGCAAGCCCTGCCCTAGGTAAGAGACAATATAACGATGAAAAGTTGTTTGTCGTGTAACTCTTTGACAGATTGTACTTGGCTGAACAGACAGTATAATGGGGACATTGTTTGTTTGTGTACTATGTTTGATATCTGGGTTTCAATCCTAGCAGACTGAGGATGACCCCGTCTTTGACCACCGAGGGGAGAGAAGAGTCTGTGGACGAGCCCAGCGAGACTCCTCCCCCCGACACCAAACAGGAAGTGTCTCTAAGCTGCGGCGTCACCACAGACCCCTCTCTGTGGATCGTCCTGCCGGAGCCAGGGAGCTCCAGCACGGAGGACGAGGAGGCCCCTCCCCTGTCTGACAGAGCGGCGGAGGGAGAGTCCTCCCTCCCAGCCCCTGCAGAGCAGGGTAGCGAACCCCCTACGCCCTCCACCCCTCCAGCCCCTGACACGGACACCTGCCAGAGTGCCGAGGGAGAGGTAGAGGCCGAGGAAGAGGCGGAGCACCACGGGGTTGACGCCAAGGAGGAGAGGGAAGAGGAGAGTCCTGAGGGAGAGATGGAAAACCCGGAGAAGACTCCGGCTGCGGAGGTGCCGAGGTGGGCGGAGCTTGTGGAAGAAGTGGTCACCGCCGACCAATCGCTGGCCCAGGTTCTGTACCCGTTGACCAATCGAAAGACGGCCTTGATGCTCATGGAGCAGTTGCTGTCGGAGGACACTCTTCTGATGGAGGAGCACTATAAGAAGAAGCAAGAGAAGAAAGAGGCGGGAGACAGGTGATCTATCTGCTCACCAGATACACTACACTGGCCCCTTAATGTGGTTCACCTTTAGACCACCGAGTCTCAGTTACATTCCACTGGTTTCAGATTGGCCAGAGACAGGCAGTGCTGGTGCTCAATGACTCTCTTACATCACCACACTTTGGTTTTGGTTTCTTACAAGTAGTCCAGTTACAGTCCAGTTCAGTCTAAAATGATTTAAAGGATCACAGCTGGACAGGTTTTTACAGCTGTCAGCAGGTATCAGTCATTCAGAGCACAAAATCAAGGTTCGGAAAGGTTAGGTGGAGGATTGTTACAGATTGACCTGTTTGTTCTAACAAACACATGGTTCTGTGTGTGGTCAGCTTCAGAAGTTTCGTGAAGGGATGTCCAGTTCCGTGTGAAAATGTATGTTTGATTTCAGCTCTGGAACAGTGGATGATGTTCTGCCGCCTCCTTCCTCCTCCCCCTCTCCCGACAAGATCTCCCAGCCTGAGCCTAAGGTTCAGGACCAGACTGACATCCCAGAGAAGAAGGTGAGCATTGCGCCATTTCTACCTCGCTGCACTGTTTGCTTGTCGCTTTGGATAAAAACACCCGCTAAACGAACCAAATGTAAATGGATGTTTTTACACACGCGTATATGCACACAAGCCCTATCCAAACCTTCTTCATCACCCGCTCCTCCCCCTCTCCCCCCCTGACAGCGTCAGTTGATGGCCCGCATCGAGGAGCGCCTGCATGGCCTGGAGGAGGGCCGGGAGGCCCTGCAGCTGGAGCTGGAGGAGAACGGGCTGCGGGGCCGGGCGGTCGAGGCCCTGGTCCAGGAGCGCTGTCAGCCCATGGAGATGGAGAGGTACACCCTCTTCATAGGGGACCTGGAGAAGGTGGTCAGCCTGCTGCTGTGCCTCTCCGCCAGGCTGGCCCGCGTCCAGAACGCCCTCAGCACCGTGGATGAACACACCGACGCCGAGGAGAAGGTACAGGGGAGAACGACTGGATGAATGGCAGTGATTCAGTCCAGTAATAACGTCTGCTGTTTGCTATAGGGGGAATTGTGGTAGAGTGGCATGCTGGCAAACAAAATGGCCGCTTTGGCATGTCTCGTGTCAGTGCTTTAAGGCTGTCATCCACATCACTGAGCTGTTTGCTCTGTACTGGCAAACACACTGTACTTTGAAAGTCGAAGGACAACTTGGCCTGAGCCCTGGGCAATCTGAGCAACTGCTTCATATCAGTTGGAAGATATGTTGGGAATGGTGTGGGGTAATTTAGGTTGAGTAAATAAGAGAATGTTTTTTTTTGTTGACATTGGCAAAGCTTTGTAATGGTCATTTAATGTGGTTTTATTATTTTCTTAGTTTGATGGTCCATTCAGATTAGAGTGGGTTAACTTGGCACCACTGCCAAAGTAATTGTTTTTTGGTGTAGTTTTATGGTGGCATGAAATATGTAGACCTTTCATCAAATTGATAGATGATTTCTTTGAAATTCTTCCACGAAGAGCAGCAGTTTGAGCCTCGCTTTCTGCTGTTATCAGCAGTGGCATTTACAATGAGTCACCGAAACCACAGTGCAGTTTCGATGCGATTTGTATCTGCCCTGCCCTCTGTTGACAAAATAAAATATTGCACATCTTTCCTGTGTAATATGAGCACAATCTAGGAGATCACATTTCACCATAACAACAGCGCACAACCAAATGACTATTGGAAAACAAATGTACAAATATGGTCCCAAAAGTGAGATGTTTACAAATGTCATGCTAGGATGCAGGAAAAAATTCGGATTCATCATTTAGCAACCTTTGGCCACACGGAACGGCCATGATTCCTGAGCTAGGACAATTAAAGTGCAGAGGTGCAGTGTTTTCGCAGTTTAACGGCATCGAAAGAAAATACTTCAACCCGAATGTAACTCTCCTTCTCATCTCTTGTCTCTCTCTCACCTCTGCCAGCAATCTCTGGACAACCGTCACCGCCTGCTGTGCAAACAGAGGGACGACGCCAAAGACCTGAAGGACAACCTGGACCGGCGGGAGAACCTGGTGTCCTCCTTCCTGTCTCGCCAGCTGAGCTCGGAGCAGCTCCTGGACTACCGGCGCTTCGTCCAGACCAAGGCGTCGCTCCTGATCCGCCAGAAGGACTTGGAGGAGAGGCAGCGTCTGGGGGAGGAGCAGCTGGAGGCTCTCTTCAACAGCCTGCCTCCATAAGGGGCTGCTGGAGCTCTGGAGGCCCCCTCTCTGCTGGAGCATCAGGGCCCCAGGACCAAGCCACACCGTCCTCGACTCAAGTAGCGTCCTGACCTCCCCGTACTACATGTCAAGTCTGGGCTGCCTAGTCCCAGAGTTTGGTCCCTCCATTTTCTGCTTCCCCTCACCTGTGAGGATCTTCTTACCCATAACCCCCCCCCCCCCTCCCCCCAGCCCCTACTCTCTCTCAGCGCTCTGCCCCAGCCGTCCATCAACTTCCTGGCCTCTTGTTGAGCCCTGGTCAGCCTCCCTCACCACAAATCTCCAGCACAATCACATGGATCTCTGGAGACAATAGATTCCATCTTTTCATGTTGACTGTATATGTACATTAGAAGGACTGTGTACGTGTGCCTTTTAAAGGGTGTTGACGTGGATTATTTTCAGTGTGGACATAAATGTTAACAATTTTTTTTTCACTGGATTTTCTGTCCATGTTTTCCCTCTCATAACATACCTTACCCTGCAACTCTGGAAACCCATATAAGCTTTAAGATTGTATTGTGGCCTAACGGTAGTTTTGCTCACCAACATGTATTTTATTCCCAGTTTGGTGAGGGAGACTAGCCAGAGAAGAGGGTGCTATGTATTCTGTTTATGTCATTCGAAATGGATTAAAACATTTGTTTTAATTTTGGACGCATTTTTTTTTATGAAGGCACTACATAGAGACCAAAAAGGTGAATGAAAAAAGCACTTTGATATTTAAACATGCACATGCATTTCTGTTGTATTTCCAAGCTAAAATTTTTAACTCAAGGCCTTAATCAATCCAATGTACCCAATGTTCCTTTTTTCTATTGATCTGGTATGAGAAGTGGTACATAAGCACAATCAACAGTATGAATCATGTTTTCGTTTATTTCTTCGTTTTGGGGGGCTCATCATTACCTATTATGTCTAATGCTATTTAATTCTGACAAAGTTCTGCATACAAAAGCAGCAAACCTCTTAAAATGAGACTATTAACGGAAACATTTCTATGACAGATTATATGTTCATCATATCCTTTCCATTTAAAAATCTACTTGAAATTAGGATTAAAATCAAGAACTTCACTGCAGGTGTCTTAATTCTGTATTTGTTGTCTACCTCTTTTAGCTATATCCTTTCTGAAGCCTTCATCAGTAGAGATGGTGAATCTAACTTTGAGAATAGAATTCCTGTCTTGGAAATCTCAACATTTCCCCAGGAAAAGCCCTCATAAAATATTCTGCTGATTTGTTGATAATTCTGTATGTGGAACTGCAAACCTTCTTAACTTCAAAATATGTCTTTCCTTCGTAAGAACGATGAGGCATTATGTGATCTGTTTTCCGTTTTGCTATTATACACAGTAAATGTACATTTTGTTATTCAGTCGAATTTGACCATTGTTGTTTATGCTGAAAAACTCCATTGTGAATGTGTGTTGTGTGGAAGGATCAGTATGTGAAAAAGGCAAGCCCTTTTCTGTTCTGTAATACTAACGGCTGCCTTTTGTCTGCTGTGGGTCATGTGGTGCTTGTTTGGGGTACAACAATCATTGTATTAATTTACAACTATCTGCTCACTTTGTTATTACATCACCATGGATGGATGTGCTCATGTACTGAAATATTTTCACAAATTTTGTGGATTTGGATAAAAACACAAGAATTGTGCAGACAGTGTGTATTGTCAGCTCAACAAATGAGAGTGTCCTGCCATGAAATCCGACGGAAGATTTCATAATACATTTCGCTTCATTATACAAATCTCCAAACTCATAAATATTTAATGTTTGCTGTAAAACAGCTCACCCTAAACATTTCTCTGGAGATTTAGACCTCGTGTCCATTTCAGTTTGCTCAACAAATGTCTGTTTGTTTTGGCATTAGTTCTTAGAGCAGCATGTAAAGTTAGGAGCGTTGGACCCTTGATGCCTCAGAGACTGGCTGTTGTTCCTATGGCCTGGAGGCACACCAAACACCAATACACTGAGGCGGGTTATTACCAACAAAGGAGCACATTCCTGCTTTCATCATAATTTCCTGTTATGTATATCTATTGTGTCATTTATCACATCTTCTGTCAAAACCTGTTTGGTCGAGACAAATCACAGAACGGGGTTGTTTTGAAATGGAATTCGATTGTTTATTTAGTCGGGGTGGGAATTTGTGAATGGCATGCTGATATTGAGAGAACCAAGTGAAGAATGCCTGTTTTGGGTTTCAATCAATCCCAGGCTTGGGATACAGCAATATGGATGTTTCAAAATTTGAACTTACTTTTACTATCTTACTGTATTGTAGCTCATGTGTAGTTTGTTGAGAGTGTGCTCAAGTGTTTTGCTTGGAGTTTTTAATTCCATGTCATATTGTGAATAAATTAAAGTTTCTTCACTTCCCGGTGTTCTAGCAGTGGCTTTTTCATAGTTTTGATCGAGCTTCTCTTAGAATACGACACATTCTACACGGTCTCTGGTATTCTTTCTCTCCTCATTATTTTGTTGTTTGTTTGTGTCAACAAACACCAAAGAGGCAATTATGTACTTGGCTTTCATCAGCAGAATCCCTAACTGACGAAAATACATCGCAACACACAGGGCCGGCCCAATCCTTTATGGGGCCTTAAGCAAAATTGATTTGGGGGTCCCTCGGCGTCGCTTATCGTTGCCGATTACAAAAGAAGAAGAATATATATACATTTAAAATACATTAAAGTGTAATTTCATGTGCTCTGGTAGCCACAGGGGCCCTAAGCAGCCGCTTAGTTCGCTTATGCCTTGGGCCGGCCCTGGCAACACAGTACCTGTAATGTTGACTTCAAACTGCATTGCACCTTGAAGCTGATTCAAATGGTGGCCAGAGAGTGTATACTGCAGCCAAGAGGACAGATAACAAAACAGCAGCTAGACCACCCATTTTTTTAGCAGGTTCCTGTTGTGAACTCGTATGGGGTACATTTCTTACGCTTCTTTTATCTTGTAAGTTAAGTGGAAGAGAATCGTCACGCATAATTCGAATCTGAATGCCGGATATTTCCACATCCAGGCTAGCGTGTGCGGTTGTAGCACAGCAGATGCATGTTGCGTAATGACAGATCCTCTGGTCAGTCGTGCATGGAACCGTGTCCTCTTCGACTGCGTGGCCTACAGTACGCGGAAGTGCTGGGAACATTTGCTTCAGCTCGAGGGGGTGAGAATGGCTCTGACGTAAAGCAATTTACCCCGCTAGCCAGATGACATCATGCGCGGGGCAGCGACACAGTTTGAGTAACCCTGTTCTCTCTTCTTCTTCTCAGCCTGCAGGCCCAACGGGGACACTAGCACTAGGAATCACACTCACTCATATCAGCTGTCGGCAATGAGACAGAAGCAGCACATGACGGCATGTTTCTGAGGCGTTTGGGAGGCAAAAACTTCCATGAATGTGTAATAAAATAGACATTACATTCTTTACATTTTTCACCATCAGCACAAAAAGCCCAAACACAAAATCCTGTGCATAGGGTACAGCATTAGATTTATGGCTAAATGAACTGAGTAAGTGATGTATTTAAATTCACAGAAAGAAGACAACAATCAACATATACAGTGTTCATTTAATCATGATCATTTAGCAGTAAATATGGA
Organism: Hypomesus transpacificus; assembly: GCF_021917145.1. NCBI lineage: Eukaryota > Metazoa > Chordata > Actinopteri > Osmeriformes > Osmeridae > Hypomesus > Hypomesus transpacificus. The sequence goes on along the minus strand of NC_061064.1, from coordinate 6,957,455 downwards.
TATTCACACAGATTACAATAGTAAGTCATATAACCTAAGACAGTGAGAGACATGGTCACTTTTTCCATTTGAGGATTATTCTGTACACCATATCCCAATCCTAATCTTAGTACTTTAGTCCAGGGGCTCACACAATAGACAAACAAAGTGTACTCTTAATCTGATGTTGGATTTGTAGGAACACATTTAGTTTGAAATGGATATGTTGAAAAGGTGGCATGACAAAGAGTAGAATAACACAGTACACTGGTGAAAATGTGTCATTGAGATTCAGTCAGTAAAATATAATAAACTAGTAGCAATAAAGTGCTTGGTGAGGTTTTGTGTATTTTATATATATATATAACATATATGTAAAGAGTAAGTACAATAAAGGTATAGCATTTCTTGGAAAAAGAAAACACAAGAAAAAAGGATAAGAAGAAGGTTAAAAACATTGTATGTCACATTAAAAATCAACCTCCAATATTCCCTATCCGGAATGTAGACAACAAGAATATTCAATCATGTCACATCATGTCCATAAACGTCGGGCGTTTCAGCTACTGTGGTCTCTCCCGCTCCCATCTGCCTCTCAGAGTCATGTGAACATGTCCGAGGCTCTGTGTTTGGAAGAGCCCTCCTCTCTCTCCTCCCGGGGCTCGTCTCCCAGCGAATACAACCCTGCCCTCTGCTTCTTCTTCTTGGTCCCTGGCACATGGGGCTGGAAGAGGCGGCTGATCGTTTGCAGGCCCTTGGAGAGGTCCGGAAAGAGGTCCAACTCCTCCTTCTCCTGGGCCACCGTCTCCTCCTGGGGCTGAAGGTTTGGCTGTGTAAGAATCTTCCTCACTCTGTCCGTTATCCCTCCGTGGAGGTAGCGGTACGGCTTCTTCCCACTGTTGTCCCGTACGTTCACGTCCGCCCCGTAGACGTTCACCAGCATGGCCATGATGAACTCCTGGTTGTGCAAGGCGGCGATGTGCAGGGGGGTGTAACCCCCGTGACTCTTCGCGTTGACGTCGACTTGGACGCCTTTTTCCTTTGATTTCTCCATGATGTTTGTCACCATGTCACTTTTGCCACACTTGGCCGCCCAGTGGAGGGCCGTGAAACCAGACAGGAAGTCTCTTTTGTCCGCCAGCTGTGTGTCTCTCATGAGGAGCCCGTACACCTGGCTCCAGTGACCCGAGGCCGACCCAACAAGCCACTGGTGCTCAGCCTGCTCCAGAGGCAGGGTGGAGGAGAACTTGGGCTCTTCTATGGGTTTGGAACTCTTTGTTGCCCTCCTAAGCTGAGGAGATCCATGACTCACGCTGTCAGTGGACGGCCTTCGTTTGTACCTGTAGGTGTCCTGTTCAGGGTCGGCTTTCAATGGAGGGTCGTCGTCCGTTTTCAGTTTTTGGATCTCAATCCGCGTTGCACTGGGAGGCGTCCTCAAAGGCAGGGCGTAAGGCTTGCTGTGCATGACAGTGGTCTTCTGACCATAGACAGGTTGAAAAGGCTGAACTACCTTTACATCTGCTGTCTGGAACGGACTAAAATTTAAAGATCTTTTAGGTTTGAAATCAACACTTTGGACTCTCTCCAATGCCAACTCAATGGTATAACGCTCCTCTGGTGGTGGATGAGTTTCACTGTCATTTGACGCACACTGGCTGAGACTTGAGATAGCAGCTTGTTGTGCAACTCGTTCAGGAGCACAAAAGATGTTACTTCTTCCGTCTTGAGAATGCTGTGTGCTATTCTTGCTCTCCTGAACAGGTGAGAGTATATCTTGGACGTCTTCATCAGCGTTGTTTATAGTATCATCCGCCTGTATCAGATGCTGATACTTTTTCCTAATAACAACATACTTGACCTCTTCAATTTCTTTCACGACCGCAACGTTGTTCACAAACCTTTTGAAAAGATCCCTGTACTGTTTCTTCTCTGCCTGGTCAGCGCAGTTCAAGGAATCTTTGAATTTACTCACTAACTCAGAATTTTTCAATTTTCCCCCTTCCTCTACAAGTACTTTCAAAATAGCCTCTTGAGTCACTTCCATTCTTAGCGCAGTAGATAAAAAGAATGCCTCTAAGAAAGTTGTCTTTTAAGACGCGTAGCCTACCTGCTGACGTACCTTTGCTTGCGGTTTCCTGGAAAGAAATTCATTGCACACGTGGAACACATTTGAATAATGTATTCAAAATGGGATGTACGAGGTCTTGTCTACTGTAAATACTTAACAAAATGAAAATAAATGACCACAAAATAAATAAGCAGGTTTGCTAATGCACACATATGAATATGTAATTATAATCAATCAAAACTCACTAAACATTATCTCGTATGTGTACAGGCAAATTCACATAATCCTCTTAAAATATTAAAATAAAAGACAGGAACATTAAAGTTACTGTTTATGTTTTATTTAAAGCAGAGCATACACGCAATCTTTCATAAATGTGTATTTATTGAGTTGATAGTCTATTATCAATGTCAATCTGTACACTTTGCAACATTGGTTTCAAAATAGCCTGATTGTCGCCAAGCCTTGCAACTACAAATCCCATGAGCGCCTAGCGAGGCCATTGAGGCAAGAGGTTAGAATTAATCGAAAGCAACTTAAAATCTTGATTGGTTTGACAGATCCATTGTTGCACATTTTGGTAGTCGACTGCAATGAAAATTTTAACGTTCGATTGTCCTATATTCCCGTCGGAATTTCTTGTTCGGACTTGTGTAGCATAACATTCCTAAACCAAATGGGAGTTTCCAGGAAGTAGCCATATTGAAGGAAAACCCTTTTCACTGTGTCAGCTACGGAGAGAGTGATACTAGGGCAGTGGCAGCTCCCTTTCGCGTAGCTCTACATTAATATACCAAACATTCCTCACTATGGCTGCTACGGACGTCGACATATTTTCTGTAAGTATACAGCCTTTCTGATGAATGAGTCATGCAGCTTAATTTAAAGACCTCACAATTATTCGTAAACGTGGACGATGTTTGGACCAGGTTCAGCCGTTACCTATGGACACAGGCAGATGATAGAAGTGGTTTCTCTCAATGGGGGATCACGCTGGTCCTGATGGGGTTCCTCCCAGGACAAGGCGTATTTTGTGCCTCGGAATGGGCTAAATGCATCCAATTCATGATAGATATGGTTTCCTTTGCATTTGTATAGCTCAAGCGGTCCGTTGTGTTTGCAGGTTGGTGCTACATATACCATATGGTATCGGTATAAGGTTATGGTTTCCGATTAATAGGACTTTGCATGTCAGAATTTACCTTTTTAACAACAATGTTGCTATGTACTCCTGTAATCGAAAGGCCACTTCACATTGCTTCTTTTGAAAAGACAAGGTGGTATTGTAACTTATTGCAGCGTATTGGAACCTTCTCCAAAGCGGTCTCTAGGCTAATTACGAATTACTCCCCTGATGCAATTAATTAACATAGCCTAATACTAACTCACACCGTAAGTAAGATGACCTCACACAGTAATATCATGTGGAGGCACGCAAGGCATGATGAAGCCACAATGAAATGTGACAGTATTTAAACTCTCCAAAGCCTAGACCACACAATGTGTGTGTTTATAAAGGGTGTAGGAACAAGAACTCTTGAGGGTGATTAACTTTTCGATGGCCCAGAAGGGGATCCTCCGGGTAGTTGAACCGGACAGATAAGCACTTAGTTGCTTGACTAAGTAGATTAACACTAGAGCCACTCCTTCCACATATTGTCACAACACCTTCTGCTGGACAGGAAGCCAGAAGCAAGGTGCCCAAATATTTCCAATTCCATTTTCCATTTTCTTTGTTAATCTCACATTCTTAACTTGGTAAGGGTGCAATTAGAATGAACGGAAGTCTTCAGTCTTCCGTCTTTCTGACTTTAATCTGCTGCCTATAACAGTGTACCCGTGTAGAGTATAGTAGACTTAAATGCAAAGTGGTAGTCTACATGCCGTAAGGGCATGTTAATTACATCTGGTTATTAATAGGATGTAAGATTGGTCTGATTCAATCACCACTGATGGTGGGGGCGGGGGTACGTTTGAAAGTCGAGTGGGGGGGGGGGGTGGGGGGGGGGGGGGCACAGAGTGGTGCTATGTGGGATGATCAATGCTGTATTGATTTTATTGTACTATGGAGCTATCTATTTTTGCTGTGGTTATATAATGAACCGCCCGTGGCAGCTTTACCATGCTGGATGCCCACTGACCCCTAACACTGGCAGCATCTTTGGGCTAGCATGCATAGCGTGAAATTAACGTCTCACTCAAATGCATACAGCCTGGAGAATGTTACAGATGCTTGGGAGCTTCTTTGCCACAATTATGTTTTGATGGAACAAGCGTTTAAGTGAGCGACAGTACAGATTTCCCTGATATTACTGTTGTAAAGTCACAGAGTTTTGAACCGTTTTGAATCCTCCGAACGGATGCGTCGTCATCTTGAGAACGTTGGCTCTCTATTCGTGACTGTAGGTCATCGCTTTCCTTTCGAAGTTGATTTGATGTACGACAGGAAACCCAAATGGTATGTTTAGTTTAAGTGTCATCAGTGCATCCTATTCAATATACACAAGCTGCAGCCTGGCAAAGGAGCTGTTCCATTAAGTTCTGGAACAACATACTGATTAGCTGACTTACATGCCTCCCACCCCCACCCCATCTGTGTGCCTTACATCCATATGGTATGCAACAAAACAATGTTAACACCTGATTTTGTGTATTGCCGTTAACCAAGCTCCAAACTGAATTCCATCAGGACAATGTATTGATTGAGGTACCTACGGCTGTGCAACTTTCACTTTTCAGCCTGTAAGCCTGAATGGTGTATTTGTTTTTCAGGCTCCTAAAGATAGGTATGCTGTGCCTCTGTCTCGTAAAATTGCCCCCCATCTCATTTTCCCTCCGTCTTGTTTTTATCTTGACTGTTGGGCCGGCAATGGTAACCAGACAGAGGACGTGGGGCTAGATAATAGCGTGTGTGCATGTGAGAAAGGAACTGAAGTGTGGAGGACGGTGAACGAAGATGGCTGAATCCAGAAACTGAAAACAAGTTTTTCCTCTCTCTCTCTCTCTCTCTCTCTCTCTCTCTCTCTCTCTCTCTCTCTCTCTCTCTCTCTCTCTCTCTCTCTCTCTCTCTCTCTCTCTCTCTCTCTCTCTCTCTCTCTCGCACTCTCCCTCCCTTCCCTCCCCCCCTTCTATTTCTCTCTCTCTCCCTCCCTCTGTCCCTCTCACGCGCCCTCTGTCTCTTTCTCTCCCCCTCTGTCTGTCTCTCTGTGGGGATGCCTTGTGTCATGCAAAGACCAAATCTGAACCATCTGCATTTTTGTCCTCCCTCCCCATTCTGGGCTCCGAATCATCGGTGTGTCACTGTCACTCAGGGCGTTGCTAGGACATCGTAGGCTGTCTGCTATCCTCCATATTGGAAACTGAGTATTCATATGGGGAAGGGAATGAATGTTTCAGAGCACTGTTGTCTATGCAGGTCTGACACGTGCATATGTCTGCCAGCCTGTGACATTGTTTTTCAGAGTCCTGGCTGATATAAAAAAATCTGATAAGTTTAAAAGTTGGATATGTTTGTTGTGGTTGGTATGACATGCCACCTCTCAGCCGTTTTCCTCTATAGTCCTGGGATGAGGGCTGACCTGGGGATGAGGCTGTTTGCCGGAATGAGGCTGTTGCGGGGATGAGGGCGGCTCTGGGATGTTGTGGAACTGGTGTTGTTCCTCCTGGCTGGATTTGTCCCTAACTGACTAACCATAAACAGGATGGATACCTGTTAGCCTGCCGACACACACACACACACACACACACACACAGTTGGAGGCGTGGGCAGTTTGTGTCCACGTCTGCAGTCCTGCCTGATCCCCGAGATAACACGCCGAGGCTGGTTTTGTCCACAGCCCCTCTGTGCCTCTCCGTTCCACATGCCGTCCGCTCCGCCCTGCGATGGGCCTGGCTGCCCGCACCGTTCAGCTGGGCTCCTCGCTGCTCCCCTCTCAGTCCGCGTCCCGTGACATCACCCCCTAACTATGCAGCCCCTAGTGGGGAAGAAGGCCAAGCCAGACGTGCTTGGTCTGCCCCGTTCATCCCAAGGTGCTCCCTGCTCGCACACACTCGGTGCCACAGAGCAGAGACGAGCGAGATAAGAGATCAGACTTGTGAAAGCATAGTGTCATCGTTCTTATGTTTCACTTCGTGGAATCTTCTTTTTTTCCGTTTTTTTATTTTAGTTATTTTTACGACTCTTGGATGCATCGAAGGGCTTGGGTTCAACTCTGAGTGCCTCAGAGTGTGTGGGAACTTCATCTCTATTGTTTGTCGCGAGCGATGAAGGCTGATCACGTGAGAGGACGGTCGCTTGTGGGGAGGCTTCCATCCCGTGACCTCAATTAATGTGAAGACAGTTGGCTGTTGGTGGATTTGGGACCGAGATGCCTTCATCTGTCCTGCTCCAACTTCTCCTAGGAGAAGACAGCCTAAGCTCCCTGGAGCTTTCCATAATTTGAGCAGCTGATGAACTATGTAGAATGCATTATTGGTTCCTCTGCACAGCGGAAAATGAAAGATTTGATGGATCAAAGAAGAACTTACTCCTCTTTGAACTGCATGGAAGAAGTACTTATTCCACCGACCCCCCCCTCCCCACTTCCCCTATGTGTGTTAAATCGAGCCTCCTCATAAATGATGCGTTTCATACCCCTCATCCTTTATTTATTCTTTTCCAGAATGAAGAAAAGCGTAACCTCAGTTTGGGCGGCCATGTTGGATTCGACAGCCTCCCGGACCAGCTGGTCAGTAAATCGGTGACACAGGGTTTCTGCTTCAACATCCTCTGCGTAGGTGAGTGTTTCAGCCAAACTGTGGAGGACAAGTGTGTACTTTGGTGGAATTGGTTTATACTCGTTCAGTTGAGGTTCACCGAGTCCACCCAGTTGGATGACTGTGTCATTTCTGTCATATCTGTGTTGGCTGTGAAGTCAGAGGACTGCCGATGCAGGTATGAGTTGCAACTTGTGAGGGTGGAAGCATTGCTGACGAGTGACACAGGGACACCTGCAAACAATTTGAGTGCCGCTCCAAACTGTCATCTGCCATAAAACATTGTTTTCAACACTTCTACTCCCTCTATTATGCCCGCAGGGGAAACGGGTATTGGCAAGTCAACGTTAATGAACACGCTCTTCAACACCATGTTTGAGAACGAGGAGGCCAGCCATTACCAGAATAGCGTTTACCTGAGGCCGAGGACATACGATCTGCTGGAGAGTAACGTCCACCTGAAGCTGACCATCGTGGACTCGGTGGGCTTTGGAGACCAGATCAACAAGGAGGAGAGGTGAGGAGAAGACAGGCACTAATGCAAGGGATAGGCATGATGTCTTGCCCCGGTTACGTCAGGAAGACGACACACCTCACTGGAGAAAGTAAATGATCGAATGATTTAGCCGTGGGAAAATGTTTCCTTAATGTTGTGCGTGTTGAAATCAGCCAACAGGTTTTAATTGAAGTCAAACTAAACAGAAAAAGCTAAATGAATCACGGTTATTCATGTCTTTTGCAGCAGCAGTGTAGCCAGAAACACAAAAAAACGTTTTCCCAACCGTAAAAGGGTTCAGGACGTTCTGTGTCCTTCAGTAGGGAGGCTTTGATGGTTCCAGTCAAGGCTGATTCCAAGGAAATGTTCAGTTAAAACATCAGCTGTCAGTTTAAGTGTCTGCATGACCTCGTGAGCACAAGGGCTCACATGGCCCCTCGCGATCCCTAGGCCGGCCTGGGCTGCAGAGACTGTAATTCATGTTGTTTGGAAGAACACCGCCACAAAAACTCATCTGTGAAAGGTCATGACGGATGCCTTCTGGGGGAAAGGATGACTGATGAAATGATGATGAGACGTGAAGGGGAAGGAATGACTATTGTAAATAATGTTCTGAATGCCTTAGCAGGCCAGCAGCCAACCCTCATTTAGATGGGAGGACACTTAACTATTACACTAAACAATAATATAAAAGGTTTTTTCCTGATTCTGTCAAATCTAAGGCCTGTTGAAGGCCTAGCAAATCATTTTACCATTTGAAACGGAACTCAATGACATCTTTGAAACTGCTGCATGTTGTATCTTTTTTGGTGTTATGCTCAGAATACGTGTCTTTCCCCCCTTGGCAGTTATAAGCCCATCGTGGACTACATCGACACACAGTTTGAGAACTACCTTCAGGAGGAGCTGAAGATTAAGCGCTCCCTCTTCAACTACCACGACACTCGCATCCACATCTGCCTGTACTTCATTGCTCCCACAGGACACTCGCTCAAGTCCCTGGATCTGGTTACCATGAAGAAGCTGGACAGCAAGGTAAACCTAACCCTTCCCAAGCCTTCCGGGTGAAGGAACACACACCCCCGTCCCCTGGCTGTTGTCTACGAAAGGCTTTTGATGTCGCTGAAATTCCGGCCTCCTTTTCTCTGAAACTCGGTTCCCTGCGGCGAAGTATCGCGTGTCGGGGTGTGCGTGCGCAGAGACGTTCCCCCGTGGAAGTCACAGGAAGAATGTTTGGACTCCACCAAGTTTCAGTTAGTCAAAATGCTGGTTTTCAGGAGCGGGTCAGGTCTTTTGTTCTGCGTTCTGTTTGCTTGGGTGCGTCGGGGGAAGCAGTGCGGTTTTGATCGGAAGTTAATGAAGATCTCTGGTCCTTTGCTGCTTTGTGTGTATGGCAACCCACTAACTGAGGTTGTGTGTGAGGATGTAGAAGCACACGTGGATGGCAGCCCATGTGGAGACTGTGGCTCGGCCTCAATTAGCAAAGGGAATGAACAAACCTCATCAACACTGCTGCTAGAGCGTGAATGTGGGGGAGGGGGAGGGGGATGTATGGCGAGGGGCATATTAGCGAGGATGAGGAAGTTCAAAGAGAGAGAGAGAGAGAGCAAGAGAGGGTAAGCATGAGGGAGAGGGAGAGGGAGAGGGAGGTAGTAACGGGAAATAGAATGTCACTGCCTCTGTGTTATATTGACCCCTGACGAGGGTGGAAGGTGATACATGTGAAGCCCGTCATGTGGAGACCGATCTTCCGCACGCAGTGACGCTTGGGATAAAAAGCACGAGTGGTCACACGTGAAGAAAACACAGAAGCACTACCCTGTTAGAACGAATGTATCATGGCTGCCGTAACTGTAGGTGCCTGTCATGCAGCTTTGCGAGTGGTAAAGGGAGACTCAAATCCAGGCTTGTTTCTGTCACTGCCTCTTGCTGTGACACATATCAAACAGATGGTCTGGATATGAGCAGAGCAATGCTAGCTAGCCAGTCGCAGCCAACTCTCTCCAACCCCCCGCCTCTCTCCAAACGGGAATCTGGCTGGCACGCAGGCAGCTCCCGAGCCAAAGCATGTGGACCCTGGTGGACGTCGAGGAGTAGTGCACAGCAGGGTCAGCTCTGATGATAGAGACAGGAAGCTAGGCAGGAAGCTAGCTGTGAGTTTGAGGTCTCTGTGGGTTTGTCATTAGCCCTGACACTGACGGGGATGCGCTGCAGGGTCCTGTAGAGCTATGTACTCCACATACAGACATGCCCATCACATGAGAGCCTACATTAGCAGACGGTGCCCAAGGGATGTTAGTGATAACGGGGGTGAATGACCACCACGCATGAGAATGTCGCGAGGAGTACAAGGAATACATTTAAATGGAGTTTGTTTACATTTCCCCATCTGCCTGGGAGGAGATGGGTCACAGCGTCTGGTTTTGTTTTTCGGTCTCTGTGGGTTTGAGGGAGCAGAACTGTTCATGAATTTGGCCTGCATTGGGACATAGTACTCAAACTATTTATGACACGGTGCCAAAGTGAGCTCGTCTAAGTGTTTAATTAGTAGACTGTGTGTGCTTTTGTGAAACCACATTTATCTTCTTCAGTCGCACGCTGATTTAGCTCCGGTGATGTCAGGCACAAGGACACCACCAATAGTGGCAGGGTTTCGGAAGAGACCACAGAGAAACAGAAAGACACAGGAGAACCAGAAGGGATGCTATCTTGAGAAACTATTTTAATGGTTGCATGTTCATCTCTCTCTCTGTCTCTGTCTCTCTCTCTCTCTCTCTCTCTCTGTCTCTCTCTTACACTTCCTCTTTTTCTTTCTCTCTTACCCCCCCACCCTCCCTCCCTCTCTCCGCCCAACCACAGGTAAACATAATCCCCATCATAGCCAAAGCCGACACCATCTCCAAGAGCGAGCTCCACAAGTTCAAGATCAAGATCATGAGTGAGCTGGTCAGCAACGGCGTCCAGATCTACCAGTTCCCCACGGACGACGAGGCGGTCACGGAGATCAACTCCTCCATGAACGTGAGCGCCTCGGCCAGACGCCAGATTTGGTGGCGCTTTCTCTTGTGGTCCCGTTTGGGGTTCTCCAACCCGCCTATGTTCCATCATCCCTGACACCGCCTTTCCAAATAAAGCGCGGCTTATTCTATCCCCCCCTTCCCTGCATGGGAATTTACAACTTTTTAGAGTTTTAATGAGGGCAAATTCTTTTCCCTCCCCCTTGAAAATATCGAAGTGCTGTAAAGCTGTTTGGTTTGCAACTGTTCAAACAAACCTGTTGTATGGTATTGTAGGAAGTCCATTTGTTTTATCTGTAGTCTTAACAGGACAGCTGTCAATGGTCCAGAATAGGCGGTAAAGATCCTTGAAGGTCAGGCCAAGTGACTTTAGAGGTTGGGACAGCCACTGACAATTTGCCATTGAGCTCCAGTGTTTGGCTGTTGAACATGTTTTGGTGAGGGTGCAAGATTAGCTACTGGGCATAGAAATTCTCAAAAGGGAGTGAGGGTGAGATGACATCAACGTAAACGTTGTCCTCCAAACACAGCTGGATGTGTGTCTAAATACAAATTCAAGAGTGCACTACGTTACGTGTCAACCCTGTTTAGTTGTACTCCTGTGCGCTCTCGCTCAAGATTCGAAAACCGCTGCACCCGAAAAGTTTTATTTGACTCTCTTTTTTATCTTTTTCGTTCGTCGTCTTTCATTGGCGTGTTTTTTCCAACTAGGGACATCTGTGGAAGCAGTCATTGTAAACCTCACAAGACAGAACGCCCTCTGTGCTGAGAGAATGGAGCTCCGCCGTGAAGTCGGAGCGGGGTGGAAGTGAAACCTGCGTGTGAACGAGCGAGAACTCTGATGTAGAAGCACCTCCACTCAAACCCCGGGACCTCTCATGACCTTTTCACCTCTGACCTCTTCCAGGCTCACCTTCCCTTTGCCGTGGTGGGCAGCGTTGAAGAGGTCAAAGTGGGGAACAAAACAGTTCGAGCGAGGCAGTACCCCTGGGGGGTTGTACAAGGTGAGGAGAGCCTTATCTTTCTCTCGGTTCCTGTGCTCTATCCATTACAGGGCTGGCGCAGTGCTCCCACAGTCCCTGACGACCTGAAACGGTGACAAAGACAAATGAACACATTAGTCGTATAATACCATCGGGACCTCAAAGTTTGTTGGAAACTGCAATGATGATGATGGTGGTGTGTGTGTGTGTGTCGCTCGCTCTGTTTATTTATCTTCTGTCTATGCGGGCAGGCTAATGATTGGTGTGTGTGCTGTATATAGGGACACTATTGTATTGGGAGCGCTTTAACTGGATAGACGAGAGTCTAAACACTGTAATTTGATCATGTCACATAGGGATCTGCTGGGAGAATATCCCAGCCCAGCTGGGAGTCTCCATTACCCCTAGCCCAGTCCCATTCCTCAATCCCCCAGAGGAGAAGGGTCTATTTATAAAGGCCTGTCTGTCTCTGAGCAGAGGACTGGGCCATCAGTTCGCACACACACAGAGAGAGAGGGGGGAGAGAGAGAGAGAGAGAGAGAGAGAGAGAGAGAGACCATCCTGGATGTAGGGGCTCAGCTTAATGAGGGTCTTGTGTTTCCCTGATTGCATCTACATTTACATTTAGTCATTTAGCAGACGCTCTTATCCAGAGCGACTTACAGTAAGTACAGGGACATTCCCCCGAGGCAAGTAGGGTGAAGTGCCTTGCCCAAGGACACAACATCATGTGGCGTGGCGGAGAATCGATCCAGCAACCTTCTGAATACTAGCCCGACTCCCTCACCGCTCAGCCATCTGACTCCCTGCATGTGTGTGGCTAAGAGGAGAAAATGACCACTCAAGCCTGAATCATACAATCTACTTGTACTATAGCACCCACAAGGTCAATTTCCCCAAATTGTTTTGGGATAAATGTCTTTTTAATGTTTGTTTTTTCTTAATTAATGTTAGTTTTTTAATTATTACCCAGATAATGCAGAGGGGTTTTGCTGGAGAGGAAGGCACTTTTTAGAGCTTACACACTAATCTCTCCTCAGAGCTTGGTTGCTATCTGGGAAACGGACTGTTCTGACAGATAGCAGACCTCTGGTATTTCTGCGCTCACAGCTTAGCCTAGAGTAATGTGTGTGTGTGTGATTCTGAAAGGCTGTGGGCCTGGGGAGTGTCCCAAGGGCTCGAAGCAGGGGTCAGTAAATTGGCCCTCGGGTCTCAGCAGGGGCATTTTAAACCGAGAGGTTGTGAGATTCCAGATGGCAGCCATTTTTACTCTCCATTTTTCTCCCTCAAAGACTTCAAAGTGGAGGTCGTTTGTTTGTTTGTGTCAGTTTCGAACCCTAGTAACATATTTCACATCCTCCCCTGTTTTTACCCACTTGGCGTTATGATGTGTGCCACCCTAAGCTAGGAGGTTCAACGCTAGCTAAATGCCAGGCTAATTAACTCTATTTCTGACATCATCCTTCCATCTCCAGTGCTCACAGCTGGCGTTGGCATTAAGTGCCAGTATATCCCACGGTATAGGCCAGCTACCCTAGGGTCCCCTATTGCTTAACCCACCCTCCCACAGGCCTTCATCACATTCCTCCACAGTTAGCCTAGCAGCACAGGAAATGCTTCCCTTTCTGCTGTCTTGCTCTCTTTCTCTGTTGTGAGAACGTTTGTTGAACATGAATCTGGGAGGAAACTCCGAGGTTCTTCAAATTAATGGACTGTTTGCTCTCACGCCAAATGACCTTGTAGACCGAGACCTCGGCCATACTGGGCATTCCTCAGCAGATAGGAAGCTTCTCCTTCTCATCATCCTCTCAGTTTACCATAGAGAGGACAGCACCCAGGAACACTCCCACAGACTCACGCTATCAGAAACAAATCCAAACACGACCGCTCTGCAAATCTTCCCCTCTCGAAATTCCCCATCCACGGCTTGTCGTTTGTGTGTGTGTGTACGTGTACGTGGCATGCTGTCCTGGTAACCGAGTGGGTGTCTGTGCTGTGTCTCGACAGTGGAGAACGAGAGCCACTGTGACTTTGTGAAGCTGCGGGAGATGCTGATCAGGGTGAACATGGAGGACCTGAGGGAGCAGACCCACGCGCGCCACTACGAGCTCTACAGGCGCTGCAAGCTGGAGGAGATGGGCTTCAAAGACACCGACCCCGACTGTCAGCCTTTCAGGTAGGAGACACGCGCGCAGCCCTTTGAGATCCACAAAAAGGTGCCCTCCGGAACCACGTCGCTTTCATCCCGTCCCCTCTCCTCTCCTGTTAGTCTTCAGGAGACGTACGAGGCCAAGAGGAAAGAGTTCCTGGGTGACCTGCAACACAAGGAGGAGGAGATGAGACAGATGTTCGTCACCAAAGTAAAGGAGACGGAAGCTGAGCTTAAGGAGAAGGAGAGAGAGGTGATGCATATTGGGAGAAACAGATAATGTTTTATTTTATTTTATTATTATTCCCTGTTATTGTTATTCCCTGGCAGTAAATGTTCCATATTTTGAGTTTATATATTGTATGTCACTAAAGTATCTAAACTGACATAGACCAGTGTTTGACCATAAATATGACTGGATTGCAGCAGGGCAGGAGGTTTGTGTCATGGCCATTAAAGCGTGTCGGTCTGTTTTCTTCCGTCTCCGCGCGCGCGCTCAGTTGCACGACAAGTTTGAGCAGCTGAAGCGCATGCACCAGGAGGAGAAGAGGAAGGTGGAGGAGAAGCGGCGCGACCTTGAGGAGGAGATGAACGCCTTCAACCGCAGGAAGGTGGCGGCCGAGACCCTCTCCTTATCCCAGCCCCTCAAGAAGGACAAGGACAAGAAAAAGTAAGCAGCTCTTTTTTTTTCTCCCCTGGAATCTCCCCTCTACCTCTTCCTTGCTCTCTCTCTCTCTCTCTTTGTCCCTTTCCCTCCCGTACTCTCGCTGTCCTTCCCTTCTCCTCACTTCAGTCTCTTTCCGCCGTTTTCAGTTCAGGATCATCTCCCCCAGTCCTTTCACTTTGTACTTCTTCCCGTTTCATCTTGAGGGAGCTGACAGGTCATTCGATTTGACCTGAACAGTGCCGAAACTGAAACCGTAAAGAGCTTAGCGTAGACTCCCCCCGGCTATCGTTATCACGAACGTCCTGTCTCTTAATACCCCGGTACCGCTCTGTATTAATCTTCACTTGTGTAGATTGAGCAGACAGGCAGGGAGAACGAGCTTCTACTCTCCTCTCCATGTGCTTTCTGCAGAGGCTCTCTTCGCCTCTGATTGGAAACCCAGAAGCATTGAGTTCTACCTGTCTCCATCTTGTGGATGATATGTGCACCGTCTGTCTGTGAGTGGAGGTTCGGGTCATCCATTTTGTGGTTGGAACTCCAGTCCAAGTTTGTGTTTGGATATTCACTTTGTTGACACAGCTTCAAGACTGTGCAGGTGATGAGATATCCTTATCACGATCGATTGAAGTTTTTCCGAATGAGGAATTCGATATTCAATGTCCTGGCTGTGTTCCTGTCAATTGTCCTCAACAGGCAGCTGAAGAGCTCCCCCTTCTGATGATTTTGTGAATAACTTGATATGACTACCTTAGAGATTCTGATCTAAATATTCATCCCAACCCATCTTTCCTCTTCTATTCCCGGTTTCTTAGTCTCTATTGCATGTTTGTCTGCTTTATTCTTTCATTATGATTTGGTCAAAGTGGCATTGTTGCTTAGTATGAAATCATACTTTTGACAAGATGTAATGATGTCTGTTGTTTTTCATCCCATGCTGGGTTTTAATCATTCAGTTTATTTTGCCATTGTTTGTCATTTTGTTTCTTTCAGTTAATTTATGGGCACCAGTTACCCTCCCCCCCCAAGCCGACCATGGATTTGCCTTCCATCACCATAGCGACGCCAACGTTTTATTATTATTTTTTACATTCCTTCATGGCATTGTGCACATGGACCAAAGACTGCAGACGCTACAGGGAGAGGGAGAGAGCGGACATGCTGACTGGCCATTTCCTGCACTAGGATCACTCATGCTATGATTTGTTAAACGTTGTTTATACATTTTTTTGTGCTGTTTTTTTTTTCTTCTTCTTTTAGTTTGACTTTTACGGATCACATCACTGTATTATGACGGCAGCAAAAGCAAAAGATCTAATCACAGACTCCCGTCAATCACTGCTATTTGGTACTATGGTTGTGTTAACCTGTTCATGGCTAGTTATACTTCTGTCTGACCGTGTAATATTAATGCATCCACATGTTATGTAATTAGATTTAACACAAGCCATTCCTTTTTAGTTCAGTCTAAAATCTGAGCCAGACCAGACCAGGCCTTCAATCATGGTTCACTGCAATAATAGATGTCATGTAAAGTACCTGTATATATATTTTTGCGTAGTAGGTACCATTGAGTCATTCTAGACATAAGTCTTAAGAAAATATGCAATATTCTGGTGCTGTTTTGTATTAATCCAGAACCTGTATGTGAATATTTCTCGGACAATACCTTGCTTAATTGAAAATGCTAATATGCAAAGTGTATTCGTTTTTTTTAACTATATGATCAAGCACATAATGTTGTAATGTAGTTTTAATTACGCTGTGCCAGTAACTATACTACTATAGTAAGCCATGATTGACGTACGCGTGTGGTGTATCACAGTTTACATAGGCATGTAAGTTGCAGCAGGCAGATGCCTGGACTCAGCAGGAGAGCTGTTTAGTCTGAGAGACCAGATGAGAGCTGATGTTTTAACTTTCATTGGAAATAAATGCAAACCCTCGCCCTGAAAGTGTCCCTATATGATTTCAACATCTCCTGTACTTTGGGATTGTTTAATAAGAAGTAACGATTAGTCTTAAAATATACACACAAGTTCACAAGCTGAATACCCGTCACCCTGACCAGAAGTCTTTATCTAGCTGTGCAGTGTGTACCCAACGTCTCAGACAGGAACGATGGGCTTCTTTGTCCTCTGGTGAATGGAGGCTTGACCAACTGTGGTGTGAGGCATCTGGTAAACAACAGTAAAAGAGGAAGTTACTGTTTGCCACTTTGCTGCGCTTCGACCTCAGCTGTGTGTGTGTGTGTGTGTGTGTGTGTGTGTGTGTGTGTCAGCTGTGTGTTTGTGTAAGAGCAAGACAGCTGCTAAAGTTTGTTAGGCTCGGCCAGTGTCCACCACAGCTGGTTTCTGGCTTGCGCTCTGTCAATTACCCTCCAACCACCCTACTGCATAGAGTTAAAGTACTATGGAGGGTACCCATTCCTTTTTTTTCATTTTTTTTCAAAATCCCATTTAATAACAAGTTTAGGCCTACTTTAGACCAGTATTATTAGGAAGTAAATGAATGTCTAGACATAGCTAAGCCTTTGACAGAGTAGAGGCTTTATCATATTTTTGTTAACATGCTAGTTCATATGAAGTGCTCAATAGATTATTGTACTCAAAAAACATATTTTTTAAACTTGATGGCCTCTGAGTGATTCGATAGAAACTAGAGAGGGTACAATATGGGGGGAAGTTGTGAAGTGTGCTTGCGTCTGCCGCAGCTGGGGCAGTTTAACCTTCCCCTCCAAACCTATTGTTTCAATTAATATGAAATGTCCATGATGTTAAAATATTTAGAGAAAGACAATAGTTCTCATAGGGTGTATTTATATTTTCACATTACTAAAGGACATACACACAACTGACATTACTCTGTTTTGGAGAAAAGGTTTGATTTATTATTGCTGAAGATTGCATAGATTAAAAAGTAGTTGTTTAAACGTAAAGCTAAATTAATTTACTTCCCAAATAGCTATCTAAAAACTGTGGACAAATGGAAAATGCTATTTCAATTTTTCTCAGTTTTTTTTTCAAGAATTATGTAACGCAACACAAAGCCCTAGCTGGATTTTAATAGCACACTGTCAAATTAAACATGAAGAAATACAGGAAAAGGCTTAAGTGAGATTCTACCCCAAGCTGCTACAGTACAGACTCAGCTTACATGGCACACACCCTTAACCAGTAAGCTACCAGGGCCTCACTAATACACTGAACATTTAGAAAATATATCTTTAATGTGTGCTTTAAAAAAAGAAAGTTTAAAACTATCCAAGAAAGGGGAAGGGGCCCTGGTAGCCCACCGGATAAACATCCACAAAAGGCTCAACAAAGTGGCTTGGGCTCAAATCTGGCTGCAGCACATCTACATGCAAGGTCACCCCTCTTGCCATGCAATGTCCCTGCTTCCTATCATGCTTTCCTTTTATCACACAGTCAAATAAAACAAGAAGCTAAAAAACACATTTTAAGCTTTGATCAAATATGCATTTGTATTTCGAAAATAACTGCTAGGCTAATTTGGACACACAAGGAATGTGAGAGTACATTCAGGAAATGGCTGAAGTGGGATTTGAACCAAAGCCCCAGTATCAAGGCCTCAGTTTACAGTGTACAGTACACACACTTAACCCGTGAACCCTCTGTCGCTCTCTCGCTCAAAACAATTCATAGTTTATTTAACTGATATCAGTTAAATAATATATATGTTATTTCCAAGTATATAGAAGGGGGACCCCATGGTGTAGTGGGTTGAAGGGTCTAAACCACAACAAAAACATACGCTGTCCTTTGACATTTAGTATTGTCATAAGGGCAATTACACTGTCTTGTAGAAAGTACCTTTGCAGTAACCCTGTGGCTCAGTGGTGTAAGCATGTGTACCATTGAGTGTATTGCCAAACACCGTGAGTCTAATCTCACTCAAACCAATTGATAATTAATTTAACTGATATCAGTTAAGCCCGTGGTGTAGTGGGTTGAGAACAAGAGCCTAAACCACAACGACCCTGTTAGCTCACAGGGTTGGTGTGCATGCTCTGAAAGCTGGGGCAGTACCGCAACAGCCTGGGTTCAAATCCAGCTCAATCACCCTTTTCTGTATGTCTTCCTCCCTCTCCATTCTTTTCCTGTCACTTCAATTAACTGTCCAATACAGCATGTCAAACACAATCAACAACTCAATAAACTGAGGGAAATAACCACACAACGACTTGTCTTTTAAAAGTTTTAAATTATCTGACCAATTGAAGGGGTTTGATTCATGTAGCCTTCAGTCCTATTGGCTGTCCCAGACGACCTTTGACTTTCCCTGCTGCTGAACCGTGTATGGGTGTGTGTGGTTTGGCCGACCACCCGACCACACCCAACCAGAGATGGTATAACAGGGTTGTAGTGTAAAAGATGATTAGAATAGACTATGTTCAAAAACCACAATCTAAATAGCAATATTATAAAGACGAAAACCAGATTAACAAAATAACTACGGCATGTTCAAGACGACATTAACTAAATGCCAATTATTAACAATATTTTTGAAGAGGAAGACCATATTACCTCTAGGCCAGGGGTGGCCAACCCTGGTCCTCGAGAGCCGCTGTCCCTGCTCCAGCACACCTGATTCAAATCAATGGTCTTTCGTCATCAGGCTTGGATAAAGACCATTCATTTGACAAATCTATCCACATGTTATAAAAAGTCTGAATAAAAGACAATAGACAGAATGAAATGTTTGAATCATTGCTTTATTCTGGAGTCAACATGAATGGGATATAGCTGCCATAGGTGAAAGTACCAAGAAATGAAGATAGGCTAACATGTGTGTAATATCCCACAGGTACTACTGGTAATGATTTACCTTGATATGAGACTTATTATTCACAGTTCCGATGATTACAAAACTCCACTGTGTGTGTCCCAAACGTAGGACAGGAGTGTCAAATGAAAACACAGTAAGGTAACGCATGTTTAACTATACGTTGAACGTGACAGGCACAGAAGAATGTCAAAACTGCACTTCATCTGAGATGACCTTTAAAACAAATAATCCACAAATTTCTAAAGCCTTTTTGAACGTAAAAAATATTTGCAGCATTTAGTCATTTGAGATTAAAGCATTCTTGAATAAGTAGTAAACACACATCTAATAAAAAATATGTAACAATTAAAATAAAAGGGTCTTGAAAAATATAATTATATAAAAGTATGCATATATATAAAAAAAAAAGCTACCGTCAATACCAAAGTGCTGAGTAAGTCATGAGAAAGACGACACAAAAGGTACTCTTGGTCAATCTCCCCATATAGAAAAGGAACCTCCGTCCCTCCCTTGCTGGCTAGCTAGTTGCCAGGGGGGTGCAGAGGCGGGCAGGGGGACACATTCTTCTGGACCTGACCCTCCATATCACCGCCTCCAGCCTCCAAGGCCTCATTGTACAGACACCCAAACCCATCGTAGAACTCGTCTGTGTCCCCCTCACCTCCACTCCCCCTGGCGGGTGTCAGCAAGGCTCCTGGGCCCCACACGCCTCCTCCCCCCTCCTCCTCATCCTGGAGCTTGGTCACATTGGTGCTGTCGAATATGTAGACGGCGTTGGGTGGCAGGGAGAACTCCAGGCTGGTCAGGTACTCGTCAACCATTTCCTTGCAGTGGATGAACTCAGCACTTGGGATCTGGGGCGAAAGGAAAAAACAAACATCACAAGGTTGATTGGATTCGGTTTGGCACACAGCTTATGGCGAAACACCAAATCCCCTTCAGAACGGACGTCTTCAGCCTACAGACATACTTTGACACTCACTGTAACATGGAGGAATATAAATAACACACCTATATTTGTCTGCTTAAAAACACAAGTGAAAGATTAGGACCCGTGGCTGACATGGTTACTACGACCACCACAGCAGAATCAAAACAACACAAGAGCCGGCCAACACAGACGTGCTGCATATCACTCAGCATCAAGCATGTCCATTGCTGTGGCTGGTTCCTGTGGAGTCTCACCTGTGCCTTTTTCAACAGGTCTGTGAAGACGGAGAACCAATCAGGCGTGAGCGTCTCCAGCTCCAAGGTGATGATGGCCAAGGCAAGCGTGGAGCCCCTGAACTGCCACAGCTGGTGGCACGCCATGCAGTGCTGCACCTGCCTGGTCCACAGCGCCACCTGGAGGCAGGGTCTCTTCTGAGCGGCCCCGCTCGCGCCGGCGTCCAAATGCGGGTGGCTGGAGATCAGCAGGGCGTGGAACTGCACACATCCGAGAGAGATACACGATTGGAGCGATAAAAGACCAAAACATCACATCATCATGACGTGCCATGTCCGCCTTCTCTCCTCCATCTATCCTGACCAGTCATACTTCATTTTTTCTAAAGAACACCTTTCCGTTTTAGACCTTATTAGTGTTGACAGTTTCCCAGAAATGTTGATTTTATTCCTCCAATTCCTCCCATGTTTCCCACCCTTCTTCCTAAAGTGTGAACTTCTCCCAATTCCAGTGCTTTATAGCATCCAATAGAGCTAACCGTAGGCTATGGTTTTTCAAGCATATTTTCCTCTTATTCCCCGTTACTGTCCAGAAGCGAGCAGGTGCTCGCTAACAGTGAAGGGTGGAGGACTCTCAGTGTGAG
This sequence comes from Hypomesus transpacificus, assembly GCF_021917145.1. Lineage (NCBI taxonomy): Eukaryota > Metazoa > Chordata > Actinopteri > Osmeriformes > Osmeridae > Hypomesus > Hypomesus transpacificus. Next base: position 6,936,727 of record NC_061064.1, on the reverse strand, counting down.
GTAAGGCCTCCTCTGTTCTCTCTACCCTGAAGTAACGAGTGGTGACCTGCTCTGGGCTCTGAGGAACACTCGTATATCTGTCTCCCTCTTTTCACGACCGTTCCTGAACATCCTTTTAACTGCTGGCTGTTCCTAACCCCTACATATTTGACAACGTGTCTTTCATTCAGAGGTGGACTGTTCGTTTTTCAGTGTCTCCCCTACGAGCCATGATGTTCATACAAAGACAAAAAAAAAGTATTTAGCTGCACCCTCTATTTATATCCACCTTGAAGTCAATTAAATCGAAACATTGTTTTATGGTGGAAAATGTGGTGATGATGCTATAGATTTTATGGATTGCTGTTTTAAAGACAATGTAGATATAACTACAGTTTATTTAGGTAACTTAATGCAAAGTAAATTTTTCAGGGGAATGTATGTGTGAGATACCTATTGAAGGAAAGTATTTAATTGCAAAGTATTATCAAAGAGGAAATTTTATTTTTGTTTCAATTAAGAGTTTTTTATGTGTCCTGTTTTTATCTATTGTGAACTAGAGCAAAAATAAATCGGTCTTAAATATGACACAGAGTAAAGAGATGGATGACGAGACAAGCACTCCCAGCCTTCAGTAGGTCTATACCGGGACAGCCTGTACTGGTAAATGACGGGTCAACCCTACCTCGACTTGATTCTCGCTAGACTGCTTGAAGACAGAGTGAGGACGATCCCATTTTGTGATGTTTCAATAGGTCATCTCTAAAACAAACTACTCTAAGAACTGGTCCAGTATGAAGCGCAGCTTGGACAGTACACTAACATACACAGGGATAAAAAAAAATGGGGGATGAAAAAATGCATGGTTGTGCAATCAGTGTTTGACCCCTACAGCAATAGGTTGATTTACAACTGCATTACTGAAAAACTATTGTGCCATAAACCAAATCAATACAGCATTGGTTTTTGAATGAAATTTGCTTTGAAAATGGCAAATGCATCTAATCCAGCATGGTCACATCACAATTTACTGTATGCTTTTGGTTTAAATTTTGTTTTGGGGAAAGCTGAGAACAGCCAGATAATCTATTTGTCTACATGCCTCTCCAGAGTGTAGCACTACTGAACGTTCTGCTTTTGGGCCAGAGGTCATTCTCAGACAAGTGCCTTGTCCCGACAAGCATGGCACCTACAGTATTTTCGTTGTTGTTGCTTTGGTTTACCAATGCGGTCAGACGTCGAAGGTTTGAGTGGGCACAAATCAAATCAATGCACAATATCTAGGACCAATTCACTATTGTGGTGAGGTAAAAAGCTTTGTTAACGTCATTTGGAACAGGTGTGGTAGGAAGGAAGGGGCGGCGGCGGCGGTGTAACTCACAATGTTGATGAAGTCAACGGCAGTGGCGGTGTACAGGTCCCAGTGCAGCTTGTCTAGTATGATCCTCTCCATGCGAAGAATCTCTGCAGTTGAAAAGTTGCATCCGCTCTGCACAACGAGGTCCTTCACAGACCCAATCACCTGTGTCAACAGATGCCAAGTCAATAAATGTATGTATTAAGATGTTCCTCGTGCTGTGTTGTCTTCTTACACTTTAGAGATGGCATGGGATTGACCATTTGATATTTGTATTTTTGGGGAAACCAATGCCTCGCGGCTCAAGACACTGATAAGTTTCAGAAATTCTCACTTCATCCTCCTCATTGATCTTGGCAGCCAGGATGAGTGAAGTGAAGGCAATACACTTCAGATACTTGAGCTGAGCCTGCAATGGAAATGGATTCGAATATGACCCAATGAACAATCTTTTTATGTGTTACAGACAACATGGGATTGAGCCAGAGATTGTGTTAGAAATCTACCTTGACTGTAGCCAGAAGTCTGTTCAGAACACATACTCCAAGAGCAAAGGTTTCTGGGCAGAGCTTAAACAGTCTGCTCCTCTCCCCCAACCAGAGGATCACATCTTGGTATTGAAATGAGGAAATGTCAGTACCCTGTAGGCACAGAGAGAAGATATTTACAGTAAATCTTATGTACACAAGATAAAAGGTTTTCACAAGTGATAGTTGCACCTCAGGGGGGTATTCCAGAAAGAAGGTTATGTGACATACCCGGGTAAGTTAACTCCCCAGTTAACACCCAGCATTGTAGCAACATTGCCCGTAGGTTGCTGCAACATTGTGAATCAGCTGGTGGGTTAACTAACCCGGTTATTTTGCAAAACCTGCTTTCTGGAATACCCTCCTGGTCATCTAAAAGGTGAGCGAAGTACAAACCTGAATCCGATCACTTTTGAAGACGGGGACCTTCCAAAGGCGCAGCTCTCGGGCCAGTGCATCCTCCAACAATCCAACCAGCCGTCGGTTCTCGGCAAAAGCTGGGTTCTTCATTGGTACCTTGAAGCAGGCCAGGCTTCCCCAATGACACAAACACCTGCAGAGATGCACACCAAGGTTAAGGGTCATTCAAAACTGTAGGGTTAGTGTAGCCTCTGCAGTTGTAAAGATGGTCACTTTTCGATCATGTAACGTTTCATTTTTCCATACGTACATAGACACACTGAAAGAACCGAAAAGAAAATGATGCCAACAACTTAAGCAATGCCCTTCTTAAACCATACATGACCTGCCGTTAGCTAAGAATAAGATGAAAACCATTCCAATACAACATTTTATTGTTACATTGCTACTTTTAGGATTGAGGGGCTCCAGACTATTTTGGACCACTGAGATTGTCAACCCCGAGCAAGCAACTGCTGCAATCGCGTCAGAGAAAAGTATTGGAAAGAAGAATCATCTAGCCTACCAGAAGATGGAAAGAGAGTGACTATAAGAATACTTCTCACAGTTCTCTGTCGCTCCCATACACCACCAACATAATGAATGAGGTGCGTTCGTGATTACGTCAAACTGATTAGGCAGAAAGAAGGTAGAAAGAGCTTCCTTCAGCTCATTTTTGGATCCCACAAAAAAAATTGCTCTCTTGGTCGGATTTGATCTGACAAACCACACCATGTATGGCCGTGAAGCAGCGCAGACCATTAATGTAGCAATCCGCTGACGTCATCCAACATCTCAAAATGAACAGCACGAGAGCAAAGGCAGGTGACACGAGGACCTTTTGTGCACTCCCTGCTGGGTGAGAAAAGGACAACAACAAAAAGAGTCCACAGCGTGTGAATGGTGCAGTGCCCACCCGCTCTGGAGGGAGATTAGCCATTCTTTGTTTTGCTGTGGGCCTCCAGTTTTTCTGCAAGTCACTCATTGGTGGAGTTGAGATGCTACGGCCCAACTCATCCCAAGGATCCAGTAGCCATTTAACCGTCTTTCATTAATGGTTAGGGCTTTTGCCTTCATGTTTTACCCTTTCGTGGTAGCAAGCAATTATCACGTTTGCAATGTGGTGTTCCTTGGCAATGACAGCATGGTGTTTTATTGAGTTAGGGAGAGACGAGTTTCAAAGTCTTCCCTCCCACCTTGAGTACACCGTTTTTACACCTGGGAGGGAATTGAGGTGATGAAGCCTGACTTCCTTTGTTTGGCATCTCTTGATACACCTGTGTCAAGTCTTTGATTATGAGACGCTCTGTGCTCACACATTCTTGTACTGTTGACAATACTTTTTGACTTATCCTTGTTGTTGTGTAACTGCTTGGGTAGCCTGATACCTGAATGCGTACGTTTAAAACTAGCTCTTTTATTGTAGTGTTCAGTGTTTGAACCCCAACTTTTGGATCTACATTTGAAGCAAGCTTCGCATCTTCTGAGTGTAACATTTTCTCCATCCATACATTTGGGTCATGTGAACCTATCAGATGATAGCCACTCTTTAACCATTAGGCCTCTGGACAAGTAATCAGATGGATTTCATTACTTGGAATGTAACTCCATTGTTGTGGAGTTGTGCTACGGTGAATCTTATGTACACAATTGGCCACAAAGGTGTGGCCTTGCATTGGAATATCCTTGCATTTGTAGTTCACCTTTTCCAGATCCACGATCAGTTTTCCCACACTCTCACCTTGATTGAACATTGAGGTAGTTTTTAAATAGTTATTTAGTCAACACATGTAATTTAACAATACTAAACACATTTCAAAAGGACAACTTTACCATGGTGAAAAACATTGAAGACGTATTGTTTACGATTATGTGCTACAGATCTTGGTTTGAAATTGACGTAAATGTGAAAAAGCATAACGTTGACAGTCCTTTATCCCAGAGGGTATGCTGTTTAACTGGTTTTGGACCAAAGTAAAGCTTAAATTGAAAGCTTGAACACACTTATCGCATTGCAGAATAGGGCCAATTCGCTTTGGAATCATTAAAAGACAATGTTTGGAAAATGCACAAACCATGTTCTTTGGCCAGATTTCCTACATTGAAATCTAATGTGCGAAAATTCGAATGTTTGATTTGCACTCTGTTACATGGTAAACGATAGGTACAATGAAGCTATTGGCGTGCCAAGCTCTAACAGGAAATCAAGAAATAAAACTTTCCAGTAGGTAAACAACGCCATTTTCATCTTTGGTAGACGGCGGTCTGTAACATGGCCCTGCGAACTGCAAAAGATGCATCTGCATTTTAAAGTATTTTAGTGTTGAATATTAAGCACCTAATAGAACAGAGGCTATAGGCGGGATAATGAGCTGCAGCTGCAAAAGGCTGGGAGTGGGAGCAGATGCTACTGAAAGCTCAAACACACATTTCTTTCTTTTTAGCTTTTTTCAATCAATCTTACCTCTTTGTTTGGATTTGCAGAACAATTCTTCCAAGTTTGGCGCATTTATACTCTTGATTTTAACCCGTCGATGTTAACAAATCAAAAAGCTAACAGGATTTACTGATCAAAGTAGCCTACTTTGTTGCAGTGGCGCAATATTTACAAATAAATACCACATTATAAAGACTGTATCCAAATCATGAATGTATATACGCCCAATTTGTCAAATAAAAATGAAAATGCACGAAGGTTTGAACCAAACGGAGAAGAAAACAAAATCTAAGACTAGATTCAGACTATTTACGCCCCTGACTCCGCCCACATTCTCGTCATCCGTAACAATAACTTGTGTTTGTAGGTCAAACATACGGGATCCGTTTTACAAAATGGTTGAGCTCCCACTGAAAAGATCAATTTAATGTAGCAAATAATAATGTTGCCTATGTTTCAGTGTGACATTGTATGGTGACTTACAGTATATTTCCATTATTCAACCTTAAAAACATTGTAATTGTGGATTTTGGGCAACTATACTGTCAGTTCTAGTTAACACTTATCAAATAGGCCCTCAATAGCAATTGTGTCTAAACAGGAGTGAAACAAACACAATGTTGAAAGTTCCATTGAAATAATCTATCTACAGCTTGACAGCATAAATGCTGACCATGAAGCTTGTAGGAGATGTTATGAATTTTGTGCCAGGGGTACAGTTTTTTTCTCTCAGCAGGATGTCCTCAAACACACATTCCTGGACATTGATAAGAGGATTCTTTCTCTCCGTGTTCACATGGTGCAGCTCTGGGGGGAGAACAGCCTAATCCTGGCTGATACTGTATCTGAACCCCAAGGATACTTAGTGGTGAAATCGGAATCCTTGGAAAAGATTGTGAAAGTCCCACACGCTATGTAAAATGTTTACAAAATCAAAATTCTTTGGCAGACATTACACCGAGGTGTTCAGATAATAGTCATATTGCAGTCTTCACATGGCATAGACTCAAACATCCAAAGTGGAAAATGCACCCACATCTACAAAAGCGGCATCGGTTCTTCCCGGACCATGTAAGCGTCTAGGACTTTCACAGTCTTTTCAGGGCTTCTGATCTGTTCTGGACAGGAGGTGGTACCTTGTGTCACACGACCCACTGAGGGGGAAAAGGAGATCAGTGTTCTAGCACCTAACAACCGAGACTTTTCACACTAACCCTAACCCAATCCACTTTTTAGGAAACGTCACTTACTTTTAGAAAGCAGAACATTCTCTTAATGACATATGGAAAGAAAACAGACCCCCCCAAAAAAGCTAATTAAATCAAATTAAGCAGAAGGACCACAGACATCAGCTTTAAAACATCACACATGAATTTGAGCAAATTCCCTTTCCGTTTTCTGCCCTCTTTTCTTTGTTCCTCAAGGATCCGGAAACAGCAGAGTAGAACAAAGAAAAAAGAAAACGGCTTGCACCACTGACAGCCCTAAAAAAAGAGAAGCGTATTCATTAAAAAGTGAAAAGCTTTGTTGGAATGAGGCCGAGGATTGGGATTGTGAACGTGGCTCAGAGTAGATAGAGGCAGGTGTGTTGTTTTTACTCTGCAGAAAGAAAATGCTTTCATATGATCAGAGAACCACTGTACCTCTGGTGGCAGAGAGCGAGGGGCGAGGTAGAGAGAAGGGCTGGTGCACCGTATCTTCACAGACTCCACGCTTGGCATCGGTGACACTAAGATGTATTGTGTTTGGTTACGCCACTGGAGGGAGACATAGGCTGTGCTATACAGACCACTTTTCCACACTGTAGGAGATGCCTATTCCATGTACTTGTGTCATGGCCGGTGCACAGGTTTCTCTGATTTAGTTTGCACACGACTAAAAGTCAATGAAAACAATATGTGTTCTAACTGTCTACTAGTGTAGTATTGAGTATTGTTAAACATCGCATACATGTTAAACATGTAGCCTGTGTTGTCACCTCTGTATATAAATCAAACTGCAAGCCTTGTTGCTATGTTCTGAATGCCCTGACGACGGAGCCTTGCTCGGTGCATGATCAGCAGCTCTGTAGGAGGTCACGGGGTCATTAGGAAGCTGCTGTGTAGGAGGTCACGGGGTCATTAGGAAGCTGCTGTGTAGGAGGTCACGGGGTCATTAGGAAGCTGCTGTGTAGGAGGTCACGGGGTCATTAGGAAGCTGCTGTGTAGGAGGTCACGGGGTCATTAGGAAGCTGCTGTGTAGGAGGTCACGGGGTCATTAGGAAGCTGCTGTGTAGGAGGTCACGGGGTCATTAGGAAGCTGCTGTGTAGGAGGTCACGGGGTCATTAGGAAGCTGCTGTGTAGGAGGTCACGGGGTCATTAGGAAGCTGCTGTGTAGGAGGTCACGGGGTCATTAGGAAGCTGCTGTGTAGGAGGTACGAACATTCAAACCCCGCACACAAACAGCTTCTGCACACCTGTGTAAAAGATGCCCCGTGAAATATGAAAGCACTCCCACCTCATAATAAAACGGCGGTTGACGTCATCTCTCCTCTCTGTGGAGGGGAGATCACAGCCCCTCGATGCAACACCAGCCTACAAGGTGCTCATTAAGATGGATGCATATACACACACACTTCCACATTTAGAATTTCGGTTTATTCAGTCAACAGCACTGACAGCAGTGCACTCGCCAGGTGAGTCCACGTACTTGGCAGTGAACTAGACCTGATCCTATGGCAAACACACACAAACACCCCAGTGTCCTATAGACGCCTTCATCTCCATCCATGCTCTGCTCTGCTAATGCGATTCCCTTCCTGTTGTTCTTGGCTGTCATGAGGACCCTCAGCGGCATGAGTCAGACCGAGGGAGGCCAGCTGCAGCGCGCTAGCAGGAGGTAGCAGCAGAGCTAACAGGGGTGTAATGAGTGTAATCATGACATGTGTTTGATGTGCTCACATGGGCATGCCAGAGAATTACACAAGCCTTTCATTTCATGTTGCACACAAGCACACAATCAGTCACATGTTGTGGTGTCCCTGGAGCACATAACATAGAGGGCATTCCGTACCAGAAATCCCTGCTTAGAGAATGTCCAGGTTGGTGGAGGAGAGTATGTTGGCTTTTCACAGAATTTGAAGTATTCCGCTGGACACTGCCATTCCCCAGGAAGCATGTCGAGTTACAAGCCTTTATGAGCCAGCTGTACAGTCTCTCTGTGTTGGTGTGCTTCCTGGCAAAAGTGATAGAGCATTGTAGCGTATCGGAATACAACGCCACTGTCCGTGTTCCCGATGTGCCATAATGTGTACATTGGAATTAAAAGGCTCTCCAGCATTATTGTTTAATGGCCTTGAACCAAATTAAACATTTAAAGGCCCACCAAGTGATGTGAGACGATATGAATATTAATGAATGGTTGGTTCAAGGAATGTAAAGCTTTGCAAATTAAAAAGGAAAACTGGGCTGTGTATGGGGGTGTTTGAAATTGAGGTCAGGAGAATGTGATGCACACCATGTAAAAAAGAGAAGAGATGCTGAAACAGGTCACAAAGAATCCATCTGGGTTCGCTGATCTGTTTGAATTCGGCCTGTCAAATGCTTATCAACATTGTTTAAACTTTTTTAAATTAGCTGTCATGAACAAGACAGCATGTGGACGAATATTAAACTGCAATGAAGCCTTTCTCTGTCGAACTAAACGAGGTCAAACTACGAGCTACAGTAATATCTGCTGCAAGACACCTCATCAGCCATGGATGCAGCAGTGTTGTCGTGGTGACTCTCTGATGAACTTAGGAGAGAGCTCGTGGGAGGAAGTCAAACTGGGGTCAGGGGCCGTGAGCTTTCACACCCCTGGTAATCAGAGGTATGACCCCCCAATGACCCTTAATGAGGATCGGGTAGAGGCTGAAGTGGGTGAAACTGAGCTGACATGAGGAGAAGCTATGCTTCTGAATACGCTGAGGAATATCTGGGCTGAACTGTCTGTTCTCTGTCTGTGAAAAATTCCCTCTTCTTGCTTGCGTTTGTTTGATGGTTTATTTAACCATAGCTGGGAGTTTTATGCACATTTGAAATAATCAGACACGTGAAATTTGAGAAAATTGAGCTGCATGCGTGTATGTAGAGAATAAGAGAAAGGATTCGTGAGCAACATGTAACTCACTCACTCTCCTCACTGTCACTGCTCGAAACAGGAGTTTACCGGGTGGTTAAAAGCTATTTTATCTTCCACCTGAAAAAAGTGAAGCTTATATTTAGGTTGACGTGACATTATAAATACGCTCAAAGATATTAGTTTGGGTATCTAGATTGATGCCATATTAAACGGCATGCCGTTTATTGCAACTGGCAGTGTGATACGATGAGATTGAGTTTTCATTACTCCCCCATCCTCATATGACTGGCATGCAGTCACTGGGGTTCTTCATTGCAGTCACCTGGAGTGAAAGGGAGGGAGAGATAGACGCACAGTACAGTCAGATCAAGAGAGAGTGTCACGGGCCTCTGGGTGTCATCTTTCAGAGAAAGGTCCTGCCAAAGCCACCCAGTATTTTTCAGTCTCTGCAATTGCCTGGTGGCCGTTTAAGGACTTCTGTTTTGAAAATTGATCGGGAAGGGGAGGGGGGGTATTTGTGTTGACGTTACTTCACCACCACTGGTCTTTCATGCAGACTAATATGATCTCTAATAAGCCTTCACACATGGAACTCGAGTCTCTCAAATCTATTCTCAAGTGTGGGTTACCAGCACTCTGTAAATTGCATTTTCCAGACAGACGATTGTTATGGGTAGCACTGCACTCATTGTTTGCTGGTGTTGTTTATGTACTCACAGTTCCAATCTGCATTCAACAGACAGTTTCGTCTGGTGCTCACGTTCCGTTTTCCATTGTATTCAGATGGCTGTTTGCAACTGCAGAGATTTTTTCAAATTATCTGACATTCACCCATAGATTGAATTGAGGAAAATATGGAGATGACCTGAATGCAAGTCTCTATGCATGCAAAAATCCTCACATATTGTTTGTTGAATGGATTACCACACACAGAGAGGAAAACAATGAAAAAGCAATTTAAAAATCAACAAAATACAGTTTGTACAGTGGCCAGCTGTAGAAATGATAAACACAATGGCAAATAATAGTAAAGAGAGGCGATTACATTGTACATAAAATATTTTCTGATTTGCTGCTCTAAGAGACTGCAAGACTCCTAGGAGAATTGTGATAAAATCACATGCTGTATTTCTTACCTGTCACACATTGTGTTATACATAAATCAGTCTCTAGACAGTTCAGTTTTATGGAGCCTGTTTGCTTGGATTATGTCAAATAGTATGTGAGAAGATGGTTTCAGATGGATCCAGATAGCCTTGTTGCCAAATACGTGTCATCCTTCCAGGAGTCTCACTGGAACAATCTCTTTCTTTCCTTCAACAATTAAATAACAATACCACCACCACTTTATTCATGGGATACCCTGAGCCCCATCACGAGTCTTTAAAGGTAACACCCAGATACGGTCTTTAATAAATACATTGTATTTCATTTCCTGCTTTGAAGATAACAGCGATACAGAGGCACAGTTTGTTTCAAACCCTCCACACTTCTCCTTCCGTCCTCAGTGCGGCGTCTCTCCACTGAAACAGAGTGAGAAGTCCCACTACACTCTTTTCTGGTGGGCTTATCTTCTCTTAACATCAATTAAGCATCCCCTTGCATGTGGCAGGCCAAGCCGAGGAGAGAGAATCACAGAGCCTTTCATATGATAACCACACAGGGCTGTCTGCGGCAGACGAACACAGCGCTCCGACTGGGAGATCAAAGCAGAGAGGCACCTCTAAAAGCAGCGAGCACAAGGAGGCAGAGGGAGTCAAGCCAATAGGCCTTTTAAACCCTGCGGTCCAGCTCACATTGAAGATAATCACCCAAGTTGTCAGAACCCACGCCATCACACCTGGGCCTGGGTCTGGGAGGGAGGAGAGACGGAAAACGCAAAGATAGGCCCATCTGTCTGCACATCGTCGTTTGTGCTTTGCCTCTGCTCCAAAGTTAGTTTTCTCTTTGTTCTCCTTACTCTTCTTACACTTTGGAAACCGCAGTCCCCGATACAATTTGTTAAGTGTTTACCCGAATACTCCGAAAACGGGCAGTAATCATCCCAGTAGCCAAACTTTTATCCATATTTAATATGCTTCAGCTCCTACACCTAGACGTTTGAAGCAGTTCCAATGTCGCAGACGATCACAGACAATTAAGCCTATGGTTTTTCACTCCTTTACCACAAAGTCATTTACCCAAATGAAATCTGTGATTACATTGTAATGAAAAGTAATTGACCGTCCAGTAATTAAAACGAAGACAAATGAGCTCGCCTGCTTCACCATTCAGCATTTGCGATATTTCGTTTTTAATCCATCCATTTGTCAGCTCATTAGCACAGCTCCAGTCCGGCAGGATGCAGAGGGAGTGCAGATTTCAAGGCTGTTCCCTCCTGATTGGCAGCAAGTAATCAAACGATGTTGAGCTAAAACAGTTGGGACGGCCAGCACAGACATTTACCATACAGAGAATTACCAGCACTCAGGTATGCTAATACAAGCTCTGACCTGCATAACCAAACGAAAATCTAGAAAGCTGCTAATGTAGGCAAGCTCGGCAGGAGTGATTGATGACCAGGTTCAGAGCCGGGGGTTGCATATATTTACGATGTGTGATTGTAATGGCTTGAAAGGTTGCCGTTCCCCGTTATTGGATTCTCTGTTTGTTTGTTTTTATCACCGGGCATAAAGGAAAAACAAGCACAGAATAGTTTTTCACCGTGGCTTTGGAGGTTGGGATCAATTCACAACACTGTGATGGGCCTCACTAGCCTACAGTAGAAACTGCTCCTAGTCTGTCGGTCCTTACTGTCTGCTCCCTATGGCCGGGGCCAATGAGGGGGAAAGGTGGTCTAAAGTGCTCCTCTCTCGCTTCATGAAACAAACAGAGTCAGAGCAGGGAGGGCTGGACTGGGGGGGGGAGGTCAGGCCAGTAGAGAGGGCCTCCAGTGCTGAGTGCTTTTAAATGGCCTGTGAGTTCTGTTAACGAGCCAACTGCGTGCCGGTGGTGTGAGCGGCGGGCGGTGTGTGTGTGTGGGGGAGGGAGGGCGGGGGGGGAGGGGCGAGAGCATTGGGAGCAAGCAAAGGTGTTTTTGTGGAGGGGGAAAAAAAAACAGTGGGCGGGTGCCAGCGTTGGCTAATTAGTAGGTCACCTCAGGAGGTGAGTGTCTACACACACACACACAAACACACCACCTCCCAGCCGGACCACCACAGTGCCACGCAGCTCTAATCACAGCTGCAGGCCCAACAGATGGTGACGATGTGCGTGTTTGTCAGCCTTGCGTGTGTTCAGGGTTGTGTGAACGTGCATTTATGTGTGTGTGTGTGTACACTCTTTGCATGTACCTGAAGGGGTGGACACTCATGTGTCTATTTTGTTTTGGTGCTTCGCATTAATTATGATATTGATGTGAGGTGGCAGACTCATGTACAGCTACATGGATATGTAGGCTAACAGGAGACAGCACTCTGAAGTTGTCCACGCCTGCTTTGAAACAGTGTTAACCATTTGCTGCAATGGGAATGGAATACAGAACTCCTGCTGTTGACCATTTGCAAATCATGCCACAGTACGTATGTGCTTTCATTTGGGGTTTGACATGGCTGTTCTTCACAAAGACCAGAACTGTGGCTGCATCTTCATGATGTGTTGTACATTGAACTGCAGGTTGCCCACATATCGGTAGGTGTTTGTATGTTGGTGAGAACTCCAGAAGCCAAGGACATTCATTCACACAAGTTCTATAAGTCAGTATACAACGCAGAGAGAGAGAGAGGGATACTATCAGATTAACTGTTAGTCTAGAAGGTTATTTTCTGGAGACGAAAGGAAGACAACATCTCAGCTACCATGGAGGACACCCAGCCGACCTGACCAATCACTGTAGAGATGTTCTAAGGTTGACGGCATGTCATTCTTTTTCTGCCTCAATGCTGTGTTGTGACAGAAGGTAAACAATGGCCATGGTCCTTGACTGGTAGGTTGACCTATCTAGCCAGTTTGCTTTTACGTCTTTTCACATCCCATCGACGTCAGAAGCGGTAATCTGTGATGACAAACTCTGCAGTCGGTGTCCTTGATAACTCGTTGGTTAATCCATGTCCTGTGAGACAGCTACAGTATTTAGCCTGCTGCGAGGAAGAACCTAGCTTCGATCCTGCATGTCATGAATGTGCTCTATAGATTTCCAAAGGATCTACTGACGCATTTATCAATTCATTCAATATACCCATGTACTCATGTACCCATGTGCCTGCCTATCCTTCTATTGAGCTCTCTGGACTTTTCCCAGATACTGTAAGCCTGTTTTATCGGCCCAGGGTGTCAGTCCAAGTCCTAGGAGAGATGTTGCCTCCACTTTAAAAGAGAACCCAATTGAAATCCATCTTGAACATCAGCTGGTCCTTTGAGTGGGAGAGGAGAATTGGATTTGTTTCGTTTTATTCCATAATCCGATTTGGTCAAACATTGTTTCTGACACACAGTGCCTGCTGAGAATGCCTGTTGCCAGGTTACCAAGTTTTCTTCATGTTACTGAGAAAAAGAAACAATATTTGGTTCCATAATTTGTCTAATGTGTGGGTGCTCTAAAACAGGCAAATGTAAATTGGACAACTGGAGTTGCCAAGTACAGTCCAGGTCTGGATCGCTCTTGTAAGAGAGCATTTCTGAGTGGGGAAGTGCTTGTAATGATCTTTTGATGAGAGTCCTTATGGATGAAATGAATTTGAAAATGAAATTAGCTAGGATTAGATTCGGCCTTGTTAAATATACTTCGTATCGGCCAGCTAACTGGCAAAGACGGTGAGTTCACACTTGATGGCAAGTTTCTTATTCAACAAGTCCAAAGAGCAGACTAATGTACATATCTCTAGCATCCATGCATACTTAACAAGCAGGTGAGGAAGGCCAGCTCTGACCCCAAACTTGTCAGTCTGGAGGCAGTGGTGGAGATGAGGGATTAAATCAAGACCATCCTGGACGACCCCTTACAGCCCCTTTAAGATGGACTGATGGAGAGCACCTTCAGCCACAGCCAGGGTCGCAACATCCAGACGAGAGTCTTCTTACATTCTACTGTTTATACGTTGCACTTGTTTATACATCGTTTCTATGTGTCTCATATTGTTTCGTTATACGCTTTTTATTATGTCCATTGGGTTTTCTTTTTCATTACTGTCATCTCTATCTTGCCTGTCTGCTGCTGAAACGTGATGAAGTGTTATTTTATCTAATACTGTGGTTCTATTAATATGTCTTTCTGTCTATTCCATTGTGTGTGTGTGAATATATATGGGTGGATGAGTGTGCGCCTCTGTATGTGTGTGTGAGTGCTCTTTTATGCCTGTGAGAGTGCCGGCCTGTTTGTGTGTTCGTCCTAATCTTCAGTAAGACATGGGTGTGTGTGTGTGTATGAGTGTGCTTTCATGTGTGCGAGTGTTAGCCTGTGTGTGTGCGTGTATGAGTGTGCTTTCATGTGTGCGAGTGTGAGCCTGTGTATGTGTGTGTGTGTGCGTGTTTGTGTGCGACTGTGAGCCTGTGTGTGTGGGTGTGTGCGTGTTTGTGTGCGACTGTGAGCCTGTGTGTGTGGGTGTGTGCGTGTGTGCGTGTTTGTGTGCTCACCCTAATCTTCAGTAAGACATGGGCATGGAGCCCAAACCAGGTCTTATTTACGGCATACGGCCCATACCTGGGCTGTGTCTACTCCTCTACTCCCCCTGACCCATGCTGAGAAATCCCTGGTTGTCCTGTGAGCATTGGTTGGACCTTCTTCTCACACTGGTCCTCTTCCTTCATTGACTTTTTTCCCCACGATTCTTAAAGGGAAGTGAACCAGGGAGAGAGAGGGCAGACAATTAGAAGAAGGCTCTGTAATCTATCTGCCTGGTTCTATCCCAGGGTGACGCAGAACGGTCGCAGGTCCACCGCGGGTGAAGTGAACAAACACTGGGGCTTTGTGATGTCGAAGATGAGGTGATGTGGGAGGGGAGAGACGGGAGTTGGGGTGTGTTTTGAACCAGGGCTTAGACTGAAGTGGTTGGTGCTGGCGTCAACCACAGGGTCAAGAGCTGTGTTGTTGTTATTGTGTTGGCCACTGGTCATTCAAGTGGAGACAATATGTCGGGCTGGTTAATGAAACAACTGTAGCCTGGCCGTGAGGGAAAAACCCGAGAAAACTGAAAAGGGTTTGGTGTTGACCTTTATTGTGTCTTTTTTTTGATCTACCTTTTCTTTCACATTAACTGTTCCCAGCTCCCTCTTTCCTCTTCTCTCCATCCCTCTCTCCTCTCCCCATCCCTTCATCCATTTCTCCCCTCTGTTTTCGTTCTACCATTTTCAAGGGCCTGTTCTGTAATTAGTCCATAATTAGGTCTGAACGGATGACAGTTGGACTGACTGTCCTCAAGGGTTTGAGGGTCGAAGGTTGTGGTTTCTGTGTGTGTGTGTGTGTGTGTGTGTGTGGTGGTGGTGGAAGGCGACAGGAGGGCCCTGCTCTGATGCAGCATGTGCCCCGAGGCGCGGGGGGGGGGGGAGTTGAAGGTGGAGGGCGGAGGGGAGGGGGGGGCAGATAAACACTCGTCCCACACTGTCTCTAATTGGCAGAACACAGCTGCCGCCAACCAGAGAAGCCCATCCGAAGCCATCATCACGCCCCGCTTCCGAGCAGCCACGCCACGCTTCACAATTACCCTCCTCGTCAGCGCTGTGCAAATGTGCGGCGCGGGTGCACTTCCCTTCCAGGAGACTTTACAGCTGAGCTGAGCCCATGCTAACTGTGGCAGGACTCCACCACATCATCGTTATCACAACCTCAATCATCGCCAGGCTGTTAAGGTTTGGCTGAGTCTGCCAGGAGAGTCTTTATCCACTTGGCCCTCACCATATAATATAAGGTTTGTTTCCTACAAGGGCTTTACCATAATCAACACACTCTTTCATTGGACCCCATTGAGTGCTTCCAACCGCTCTTTTCCAGGCGTTCACATCCTGACCAGTAGGTGGCAGCAGAGCTACACCCATGCACACAGCCCCAGTCCCTATTTCCTCCCACACATCAGAGACATGTAGAAAGACAGCCAGGCAGAAACAGGAAGACAGAAAGACCGGGGGGAAAAAAAAGAAAGAAAGAAAGCTGGACAGGTAGGCAGAGACATAGAGAGACAGACATACCGCCAAGCTGACAGGCAAGCTAGTAGAACCCTTTCAACCTTGTTCAAATGAGGCTCTGAAAAAGGGTGGAATGAGATCTAGAGCTTGCGGCCGGCTCTGGGAGAGAGGCAGTGCTTTATTACGGAGTGACAGATAGGGGGTTTCTGTCTCTGAACCTGGCAACTCTCCCCCTGACAAGGAACAGCAGCCGTCACCGAGAGCACGGCGGGGAGAAGCAGTTAGTCAGAGAGGTCGCTAGCCTCGCTGGCCGCGTAAGTTTATAGGCTTGTCTGAAGTCCCCTGGTCTCCCGTGGACAAATTAAATAAAGGGAGGATTGAGAAAGAAAGAGGAAATGGAGAAAGAGGAGGGGGGGTGGGCTCAGGGATATTTTGGCGTTGGAGTCTTGCCGTCTCTCCTAGTCAAGAGGTTGGCCCTTGATCCAACTTTGAACCTCGCCAGCTTAAATCCTTCAGTATATGTGTAGCTCCCTCTCTCTCTCTCTCTCTCTCTCTCTCTCTCTCTCTCTCTCTCTCTCTCTCTCTCTCTCTCTCTCTCTCTCTCTCCCCTGCTCTGTTTCCCTCTCTCTAATTAATGGAACAGGGGATTAGATCAACGTCAGAAAATCAATGCCTGACATAAAAAGGAGGAGAAGAGCAATAAAGAAGTGGTCACTTTTTAATCAGGGGTCGTTCTAAGGGTGGTGGAGGGTTTGAAGAGACTGAGAAGGGCACCCTGGAGGATTGTGTGTGTGTGTGTATGTCAAGTGTGTGTGTGCCTAAATAATCCCATGCCAAGGCTACCATGCAGTGGGAGGCAGTAGGAGGATGTTGGTGGGAGAGAATCAACCTTGTGGCTCCCAAGGAAATCCCGACAGCGCCCCCCACCCCTTCCCATCTACCTCGGCCTTCCTCAAACCCCTTACCCTCCTCGGGGTGTTTTTGGGAAGAAAATACCCTGGAAACAGACCAGTGAAGCAAATGATCATTACCAGAATGTGTGGAAGGTTCTAGTGAAAGACAGAGTGTCCTGTCCTGCTTTCCCAGGAGGCCAGCTGGACCATGAGTGCCCCTCTGGAGATAGACCCAGTGGAGCTGGTGCCAGGATATTATCCCACTAGAGTCCTAACACCTTCAGTGTGATACTACACAAACCGTACTCAGCAGTATCCTGACTTGGATGGGGTATTGTTTTAACAATAGTTTTCCAATTAAAAGGGCGAGGCCCGCTGGAAACAGGAAGGTGAATCGAATCAAACGGGCGGAATTGAAGCTGTTTGTGGCTGGGATGCTTTCCCACGGACACAAATGTCTTTGCTCTTGAATCCCACTTCTCAAATCATTTCGAGTCTAATGTAAAGTATGTTAAACGACTTCCCACGGAAAACACTTCAGAGGCACTTCAGTGGCTGACGCTGCACGTCCAGGCTTCAATACTTCAACTGCCAACTTCAATACTTTCCAAGTGGATTGATTCCTCCCAGCTGGTGTTGATAAGGCAGTGTTGGTAATCTCCGTCGAACCATCCCAGGTGTGATTAGACGAAGCCTGATCAGGGACTGGGAGAGAGGCAGGGAGAGGCGGAGAACCTTCGGGGATAGTACGAAAGTACAAAATTCACTGAGGAAGACGGGACAGGTGTGAAAGAGAGATTGAAAGAAGAGGTGGGGGGTAAAGGTCAGAGAGAGACCTAAGAATGAAGAGGTGAGAAAAAAGAGAAAATGGAGTCTGCCTGTTCACTGCCTGTGTCAATTGTTCAGGTGCCCCGTAAGACCCAAATTCCCGCTCTCTGCTCAAACGTTGAGATGTAGTTTCAGAAAGATAGTTAGAACAACCAAGAGAGAAAGAGAGAGAGAGCGAGCGAGAGACAGAGAGAGAGAGAAAAGAGTGGAGATAAAGAGAGAGAGCTCTCCTCATACTCCTCGTATGAGAATGAACCAGAGAGAAACACCTCTTTCCCGAGGCCGGACTGATCAATCACAAAGAAGAGGGGGAGAGAGAGAGAAAGAGAGACAGAGACAAAGAATGACAGAGAGGGAGTGATGCCATGACAGCACAAGTCTACTGTGGTTCCAATGTATTCTACTGTAGCCCTATATCGGTTTCAATTTAGTTGATCTTTTTATGTCTCAACAGGAGGGGTGGAACTCAGCCGGAGAGGAATTTAGGGTAGGCGTGAAGGGAGAAGGATGCCGTCCTGGGCCTGGACAGAATGAACAGAACACAGAACTCTCTAGAAAAGCTCTGTCAGTCCCTGAGCTGTTCTAGCCCTGCGGCCAATCCCGTAATCGATAGCTGCTTCCATCAGCGGACAGTATCACCTACGCTTCCCTCCCTTTCAGCCAGCAGCACTAGACCAGCACACCGCTGTCGGTCACGTCGACCTGCTTTTTTGAAGGTAGGGAATTAGAGGGGTTACACTAGTGCATGCACACACACACACACACACACACACACACACACACACACACACACACACACACAGTAGGATAGCACGCTTACAGGGTCCTGTTTTCTTTCAGTTAGTCGATGTGCCACTGCTTGACTGAGTCACCACCACCCCCCCCCCCCCCACACACACACACACACACACACACACACACACACACACACACACACACTAACACACACACTTGCACACACCCACACACTAACAAAGCGAAGCTCATCAGGGGCGCACAGCCTGCCCTGCCATCTCCTCTGGAAGCTTCCATCTCGCCGCGGTTCGTGCATGTCGTGCCCCATTTAGACGGTGCCTGCTTCGTCCGGGGTTATGATAGCGAATCATGTAAAGCAGCAGCATGCAGCGTGTCTGGCATAAGGAGCAGAGGCTGCGTTCAGCATCGCCCCTGGCTGATTGGACCCTCGAACAACAGCCCCGACCGACGTAAACGCGCGCGGCTGGGAGGCGACCAGGACGACGTTTTGCCGGCTATGAGCTCCGCCAGTGGAACAGATGGTGCTCTCAGAGCCCGACCGTACAGAAGCCGCGGGGCCCAGATTGAGAATGGCCCGTTTCCTGGATAAATAAACGAGTTCGGAATGTTCCTGCAACGGCTGTCGCCGTCGACGTGGATGCCACCCCGAACCCAGTTAATTAATTTGACTCATAAACATTTTAATTGGCTAAAATGTCACTGCCGTTTGAATCCGGCCGACCCTAACAGTGTTCTGACTGGCGACAATGAAATCTCCATTACTGCTACATCTGTATTACTCACCATACAGCCTTGTGCCACTTGCTGCCTCTAATGATCATTACGGCGGTCCAGCATTGAAAAACTCACCAGCTCTTTCATTGAGGCCCACTGTTTAATGTGGAGCCAGTGGCTCAGGGGAGACTGAGCCGTGTGTGTGTGTGTGTGTGTGTGTGTGTGTGTGTGTGTGTGTGTGTGGGTGTCAGAGAGAAAGAAAGAGAGAGAGAGAGAATAGTAATTGCGTAGAGAGTGTTAAATGTACATGTTACTGGGTATTACTGCATGTGCGTGTGTGTGTGTGTGTGTGTGCAACCTTAGGGTGTTCCTCCTCTGCTTATCCCTCCCTCCTGGAGCACGGCCTTTCGCTCAATTGATAAATGGGATGGAAGCGGAGGCTGAACTTCCTGATTTCCTCGATGCAATTACGGCGTCCTCACGCCAGCTGTCTGCATCGCATTATGGGGAGCAGGGGAGTATGGGTAGTGAGGCAGCAGTACCCCGGGTGTCACTCATCTGATGTTCACCCCGTCCTTGTCCTGTCGCCATACCCAACGACCAATCACAGGAGACCTGGAAAATTGGGCCCAAATCACAAATCATCAGTCATACGAAGCACCGGCAAGTTGTGATAGGGATGATTTATTATTGTATGCTTTGATGACTACTCCAAGCACAGGGTAATTCAAATAATGTAAGTGTGATAGGAGGGTGTGTGTGTTTGAGTGATGGGAGGGATCAAACCGATCTCTTTTTGGGGCGTTGAGATTCCGTGCATCGATATCAATTTGAATGACACCTTGTATAAACTTTATTGCGTACTAAACATCTCTGACTAATCTGTCTTATTGAAGCACCTGGCTTTAATGTTGCCCTGTCACATTGAGATTGTTGTCAAATTGCTCGGAGGACTACCATTAGGAATATTGATGTACTCTAATCTCCAAATTAAACAGACTCCCATTTGAGTCCAGCACAGACCCCCTGAAGAACCAGAAGCAAGTCTTCCAACCTGGCCTGCCAACTGAAGGTGAGAGAGAAAATGGAAAAAAAAAATGTTGTTTGAATTCCCACAAAGTCACTGCAACCTTTTGGCACATTATGTCCTGTCCTGGGAAGTACAAAGAACTCACAGCTGTCCCAAAAGACCGCCACGCATTTGTAGAAAGCTCTGTCCAGCCCGTATAGCAGTCCATGGGTTCATATTTAATCTCCTCCATCACCGCTGTCTCTGCCATTAACCTGCCACGCCACCAAAGAAAATGGCAACATGAAATATCGCTCATTTAGCGGGTGAGTCTAACCTGGAGTTGATGATTGTGTGAGGCTAATGACCAGACCCACGGTCTACAGTCAGAGAGGAATGAGGGAGGCAGAGAGTGATAGAGGGAGAGTGAAGGGGAGGGAGGGAGTGAGAGAGAAACAAAGAGACGCAAAAGAGACAAGCTAACCCACTGATTTAAACCAGGAGAAAAGGCCTACCAGTAGTCCTTTATCCAGCTCCATTAGAGACCTGAGTACCCTCTAGGAATCTAGTTGTCTCTCATTTCATGTTGTCTCTCTCTCTCTCAATTCAATTCCGTTTAATTGGCTTTATTGGGATTGAGAAACAAATGTTCATATTGCCAAAGCAATGGTGGAACCACAGAACATAGAAACAATATACAACATATCATTACTATGGACGTCGGTATACTATTAATGTTACCAGATAATAAAATATCAACCAAACATGGCAAATTCAGTTGAAAGATTAAAGGAAACTTTAACATAACCTTAAGATTATTATATATACATAAGGTTAATATAGG
The DNA here is from genome assembly GCF_021917145.1 of Hypomesus transpacificus. Taxonomy (NCBI): domain Eukaryota; kingdom Metazoa; phylum Chordata; class Actinopteri; order Osmeriformes; family Osmeridae; genus Hypomesus; species Hypomesus transpacificus. The sequence continues at coordinate 6,915,787 of NC_061064.1, read as the reverse complement.
TTAAGGTAAATAAGGTTATTATATATACATATATATATATACATACACATGTCAGTCACACACACGGTATATGTTGTGTGTGTGCTTTGTTTTTGTGCATTGTGTGTCTAGGTCACTCACTCTCTCAGGTTATGGCTTACTGATACATGCTGGGCAGCAAGGTATGCCCTGTCTCCTTCTCCTAGGAGGATTTTTACCTCTGAAAGGTCACTAAGACCTTTGAAATCTGAGATTACAGAGTGGAATTTGTTACAGAAACAATTTCTTATATCATTGAATGTTTCACATTGTAGGAGGAAGTGCATCTCTGTCTCAACCTCACCTGTTGAACAGTGACCACATATTCTGTTTTCTTTTGGTTGCCATGATTTTTTGTGACGTCCTGTTTCAATTGCCAATTGGTGGTCACTGAGCCCCTCTCTCTCTCTCTCTCTCTCTCTCTCTCTCTCTCTCTCTCTCTCTCTCTCTCTCTCTCTCTCTCTCTCTCTCTCTCTCTCTCTCTGGATATGTACTGTACCGTGCTCCGTATGGGTGTTTACAGGATGTGCAAATACAAATCAAAATGTTAAGCTTCTCTCTCTGTTTACGCTCGTTGACTGCAACCCCACCGGTGTGAAAAGATTGATCGATTTGACACTTTCGAGAGACGTGCACATGCCTGTTTGCACCATATGGACAGTGAGGCACAAACATACCGTTTATTTTGTACACACACGCATGCATGCATGCATGCACAAACACAGACACAAGTCTGTGTCAATGTCTGTCGTCCAAGCGTGAACGTCTTTGGGGCTTCTTCGAGTAGGGTTAACGGGCGACCGTCAGTCCTCTCAGGTGAAGCTGAAAGAGCAGCCTCCTCCTGCCCCCTCCTGCCCCCGTTTACCTCCCCCTGCCTCCTCCTGCCTCCTCCTGCCCCCTCCTGCCCCCTCTTACCTCCCCCTGCCCCCTCCTGCCCCCTCCTGCCCCCTCTTACCTCCCCCTGCCCCCTCCTGCCCCCTCCTGCCCCCTCTTACCTCCTCCTGCCCCCTCCTGCCCCCTCTTACCTCCCCCTGCCTCCTCCTGCCTCCTCCTGCCTCCTCCTGCCTCCTCCTGCCTCCTCCTGTAGGCATTTGAGGTTGGGGAAACAGGGACGCAGGAAGGGAAAGGCTGTTTTTTCAAAGTCGGATCCATGCGGGCGCATGTGTGCGTGACGCTGTGGGGGCGTCGTTTCATGTGTGTGTATGTGTGTCGGATCTGCGGTGGAGTGTGTGAGTCTGGGTTTGCTGTGTGTGCGAGCACGGAGTCGACTGTTACGTGTCGGCCGTGCGAGTGTGTCTATGAGTGCGTGTCGACTGTGCGTGTCAGTGTGTGTGCGTGTGTGCTGGCTGAGGTTGACGATGTCGCTGCTGACACATCCATGGCGGGCTCGGCTTGTCGCGTGGCGTGCGTGGCGAGGGAACAAGCCTGTCTGGATGGGAACCCGACGACACAGGAGGGACGGCGCTACAAACACAGAACCACTCGTCGCCCTGACTCTAGTTTCTCACTCTCTCCATTCTTTACCCTGCCTCCCCCCCCCCGCCTCTCTCTTCTCTCTCTCTCTCTCTCTCTCTCTCTCTCTCTCTCTCTCTCTCTCTCTCTCTCTCTCTCTCGCTCCTCCCTTCAACCTGTTGTGTTTCTTCCACCCCTCCCCTGTCCTCCCGCCTCCCTCTCCGGTCGTCTGGGCTGCTTTTCCCTCGGAGTCAGGTTGCAAGCCGTGTGAGTGCAGTATCTGTTGGGGGGCACATGTGCGCTCGGGCGCCCACCGTGACTGATGTTGTTGTGCAGACGGCAGAGAGGGACACACTCTGCGAACGGGCTCGGCTGCCGGGCAGCAAACCCTCGGAAGATGTCTGCCTGTCGACCTTCATGACACGTGCCTCTCTCTCTCTCTCTCTCTCTCTCTCTCTCTCTCTCTCTCTCTCTCTCTCTCTCTCTCTCTCTCTCTCTCTCTCTCAGGGTTCCTCTATTTCTGGCACTCTCTGACCACCCACCGCCAACACTCTCTTTCTCTTTTGTTTTCCTCCCTCCACCCCCCCCCCCACAAACACTTACCCGAGGCCCTGTTGTTATGTCTCACTGTGCCCCTTAACACAACCCCCCCTCTATCTCTGTCTGCCACCCACCCCTCTTTTCTATCTTGCTGGTGTGTGTGTGTCTGGTGTGTGTCTGGTGTGTGTGTGTGTTGGCTGTGCAACCCTGCAGCTGTATCCAAAGACCTCGGTTAAAGAAAGCAAGACTTCTGACCTCCTTCCATGTAGTGTGTACACATGCACGTGTGTGGTGGTGGGCGTGTTGTGTGCGTGTGTGTGTACACGTATGTGTGGCCGTGTGTGTGAGTGCGTTTGGGTGTCAACACGTATGTGTGCTCGCGTGCTCGTGTTTGTTCGTACGCGTGTACAGGCGTCCCACTTCTCTCTGAGCCAAGCTCACAGAAATGGTCGAAGACCATTTGTCGCCTGTTCTACCATTCTACCAGTGACCTCTCTCATGTGTGTCTGGCCTGAAATCAGGTGTTCCGATTTCACAACAAGAACGGACGCCTCAGCGGCATTATCGAATCCTCGTGGTGGCGCACCCCCTAAATGTATCACAGGTGGTGCCCCCCCCCCCCGCCCCCTCCCCCCCATATCCCCCCCACGCCCAATCAGACGCCGATATCCGCCGTCGTCCCGTGCCGCCAGTCTGCCAGTAAAACAGATCATCGCTCCCAATCTTATTTGACATTTTTTTCCAGCAGGCTTATTCCTCTGCTGGCTCTCACTGTGATGCTATTGTCTGGGACAGAGTAATGAAAACCCATAAAGCTCTCATTACCTGTTAGTGAGTGAAGGGGCTGAGCGCTCTCCAGCCCTGCAGCCCTGCCCGACACACGGCCCTCATTTAGCTTCGATGTCCACACACACCCATGCTCAAGTGATTGATAGCTGTTTAATTGGGTTTTCGGGGATGCAATTGGACACCAGAAGCCCTTCACACGTACGGTCATAACCGATCCTCGGTAACAGGATCATATATTTCCCCATGCGTTATTTATCGTACACATATCGCCTTCTGTCGAGCGATGCAGTCTGTGTTGGAGCCTTGTTTTCTTGGCCACTCACCAACATTGACCTGGAAGCCTTCTGGGGACGGATGCGGCCCATCAATCCATCATTTCCCACAGTAAAGGGACTGTCAAGCATGGTTTTTCCCAGTCCACTGCCATTGTATTGGAGGTTGAAAACTCGTGTGTTTGAGGCATGTCAGTGTAACCTTGTCAAGGTGAAGTCTGAAGCGTTGGGGGTTGGTGGGCGAATGACCCTGGAACACCTCCTCACGTCTCACACCCCCACCATACACATTAGTCCTGATTGGTAAGATCTCTAATATGATTTTCTTAAGGGACAAAGGCTTTGAATAAGAGCAATGTTAACTTCATGGGCCAGAAGAGAGGAAGCAGGAAGAGGAGGGGGGGGGGGAATGGGATTGATGAAAAGAGGGAGAGTGCGAGAATGACAAAGGGGATAGAGGAGGAGATGGAGAGAGATGGGGGGAGAGAGGGGAAAGGGACACTTAGGGAGACTCGGGACTGCTTTGGGGGGCCATATTTTGCGAGGGCTGAAAAATGCAATAAGCCTTTAAGCGAGTGTGTGGATAGGGTTGGGAGAACGGTGTTGTGGGGGGAGGGGGGCGGGCTAAACAAGAGTGGAGGGCTGTAAACAGATTGTACCAGGTTTGATCTCAGCAGACAGAATATAATTACAGTGGTACAGTGAGACATGACTGCACATCTACAGGGACTTCTTACGCTGGAATACGATTCTTTCATTGCCGAGAATGCGATACTGCATATGTAATGCTGTTTGGTGTCTGAAGTGGATTGCTACGTACTACAGATATGCAGACTACATTTTGCCACCACAAAATTAAAATTGAAACATTCTCTGTGTGCGAGATGCAAGGAAATGTACATAACAAAGACTACATGATTGGCTAACTGCCATTCTGCAGCATTCAATGACTATTCTGTAGAGTATACCAGTCTGTCGTGAAATACATTTCCGCTGAAAACCAAAGACGTATAGCTTGGATAAACCATCTGTTCGGCCTAAAACCATCTATAAATCCTAAAGTGTCCATGAACTGTCTACTGTAAGTCTCATCTCTAGTGTGCAGCCGTGGTGTGTATAACTTCTCATGATTCATAACCTGAATGATGCCGGGAGGGAGTCAGGGCTGTTATCAGCACTTGTTATTGAAGCAGTTAAGAACCAACTGGTTTTCTGCACCGTTTAAATCACATCTCTGCAACACACACAACTCACTCGCCGCATACAGTTGGTGTTCTCCTCTCCAACTGTTCTCCACTGTACCTTCCTTTGGGGATTTTCCATGCATGCGTGGCTGGAATCCGCCGAAATGTGCACTGGAGAAATGCGTGTCATAAAAATATCCAAAACAGAAATGGACTTCCTCTGTAGAACATGGCACAGCAGAAAGAGTGAGGAGGCTGCAGTAAAGGTTGCAAACTCATACCATCTCTGGTCTTGACTAGAGACCACCCCAGGGTGTTAGTCTAATCGTGAGAATACATTCCTGGATAAATTGCTAAATGGGAGGCCTCTCTGGGAGGGGGGTGAGGCATCGATCCATGGGCCAACTAGTCTCATACTTGACTAAACAGAGATTAACCCTTCAGAGGAAAGTAGCGGAGGTGTTGTGTGGATGTCTACTGGTGTTAATGGCCAGTGTCTGAGATAAAACTGTTTAATTTCATCCACTCTTATGTCAGGTAGAGGTAGATTAAACCCAGTGGTGAACACTGTTAACTTGAGAACCCAGTTAACCCAGACAACTAAAGAGGGCCGCGCCTCAATCCTCCTCGATCATCCTCTCTTTGTTTGTCATTTCTCGGTTTACTTTTTCTCAATTTCTCCATTTCTCCATTTCTCCATTTCTCTCTCTCTCTCTT